>NC_135532.1:219137879-219437879 GCF_045843805.1 Urocitellus parryii | reverse complement strand
GCTGAGCAAACAGTGGACATTACAGTTCCCTCAAAGCATGAGACAAAGAGGACAAACAGAGCAATTGAATCAACAAATATTTATTGGTCATTTGCCATGGGGCAGGCATTATGCTGAGGACTGGGGGCTTCTATTCCCAGGGCTCTCAGTTGAAGGTGAGAGAGACTGTAAACAAAACAGAAAGTTACAGGAAGGGGGGGAGAAACTTAGCTAAAGGGCCTTCAAACTTCTGAATTTATATTTGTAATATCCTAAACATAAATTTCATTTTGTCCTACTAGTTATTACATTCCAACTAATGAGCGTTTGGTTTGGTTTTGCAGTGCAGGGCAACTGAACTTGGGGCCTCACATATGCTTTACCACTGCGTGTTCTTTACCACCAAGATGAATTCCCAGCTAAGGGGTTCTCTTTATTTTTACTAGTATTTTTTTTTTAATTTTAATATTTATTTTTTAGTTTTCATCGGACACAACATCTTTCTTTGTATGTGGTGCTGAGGATGGAGGATCGAACCCGGGCCGCACGCATGCCAGGCGAGCGCGCTACCACTTGAGCCACATCCCCAGCCCTATTTTTACTAGTATTGAGAAAGATAAGAAGGCAGGTGCTAGGCTCAGCAGTGCACTCATGTAACCCCAGCTCAAAAGACCAAGGCAGGAAAATTATAAGATTGAGACCAGCCTCAGGAATTTAGCAAGACCCTGTCTCACAAGAAAAAAAAAAAAAAAGTGGGGGATGGGGATGAAGCTCAGTGGCAAATCACCCTGGTTCAATTCCTAGTACCAAAAAGAAAGAAAGAACGATTAAAAGCAGCATAGAATATAGTTTCCTATGAAGCACATTGTTGTATAACTAGAAATCATTTCATTATAACACTATAATATTCTTTGAATCTTTAGGTAAATCATTAATGGCTCCACCATACTTTAAAGGACTTAGAGGGAAATCTTCAACAGAGGGAACTCAGAAGATGTAATTAGATCAAGACCAGGAATTGAATTGCAAATGAGTAAGAGTAAAGATCTGATATTTAAAAATAAATATTTGACTTATTAAGAAAAAAATGGCATTTAAAAAGTCATCCTACATGGTGGCAGATCTTTGCTGGGAGGACTAGGCCTTGTAAAATAATCTGAAGGCATCTCAGGTTTTCCACACTTTAAGAATGTTTGATGTGGCTTTGACATGAAAAAGTAATCAAAGAGCAAATTATTTTTCTCTATACCTATAACAGAGACCAGTTGTCTCTTAAAGAGATAAAGAGATTTAAAACCTCAATCCAGATCCCTTCCTCTGCTAAATGTCCTCCAACAGTCTTCCCTTGCCCCCAGCATTTTTATAACTAGTATTTCTAATATTTTTACTTTAAACTGTCATTTCATATTAACAATAGCCAAATATTAATTTAGTAACATTTATTTAACTACCTCCTATAATAACCTAATATTAAGCTAATGCATAATATAAGCCACCTTCGCACATAAATTTTAGAAATCGACATAATACTACACTATGATATAAAGAAGAAATAAAGGAACATGTGCTTCAGTAGGTTGATTCTCTGGCAGGCACGTACACTAGAAGCTTCTAGAACACAATAGTGAAGCACTTAGTGTGTGAGCCCACAGACAGAATTTTATCATGTGCATAGTGACCAACATAGTTTATTCAGATGGGTGTTGTGTGTTAGGGACTCAAACACTTTGAACAGGAGTGAACAGATCTTGGTAAAGTTCAGAAAAATCAGAAATACAATCAAGTCTCAAGCCTCTACTTGTATGATACCAGCATTCCTGGTACCTTCAAGTACATTAAGACTCCTAAGATACTCAGTTTTGTACATAAAATGGAGTGAGGGCCTCAACTTATACTGCCCAATATGGCAGCCGTGGGTCACTAGCCACCTATGGCTATTGAGCACGTGAAATGTGGCTGGCTGCTCTGGTTGGTCTAGACCTGGGACAAAAAAGAGAGTACAGTCTACCTCATTAATGATTTTTACATTGATTTAAGTTCAAGTATATAAGTTCAGAAAATATTTTAGATATACTAGGTTAAATGAAATATATTGTTAAAATTTGTTTTACCTGTCTATTTTTACTTAAGTAGTTATTTGAAAAATCTTGAAATCATGTATGAGTTCACATTGATGGACAGTGGTTCTGATGTTAGCTGAGCTTAGTGGGACTCTGGATCCCAGGTCATCTTCAACCAAAGCATCCTCGGATGGCTCCATAACATCTAGCCCAGGGCCAGAGGTTCGGCACCACCCATGCTGAGAAATGTTACACCTTGGAGCTGCCTTTTCCTCCTTCGCCTTTTCTCACAACTCCTGCCTCACACCTGTGCTTCTGCAGCCCTGAATTCCTTGGGGGACTCTGAGTTTGCTCCAAAGTTGCTTCCTTCTTGGACAAGGTTTTGAATCCCACTGGTGAAACCACAAAGAATGAGGCCCCCTAAGAAAAATCCTCCCCCCTTCCCAGGACCCTCTACTAGTTGGCAGGGCCCCTAGACTTCCTGCCCCAGGTGAGTCTCATCAGGCCCCTGAGGGTATGGGTCTCGGGATTATGTCCTGTTGAACATCCTCCTCCTTGGCCTTATCTCACTGACCTCTGCAGAAAGGCTAAATAACAACTCCAAAGACATCAGGTGCTAACCCCTGGAACTTATGAATAGTACCCGATTTGAAAGAAGAGTCTTTGCAGCTATGATGAAGTTCCAGACCATAAGCTGAGGATTCAGGGCAGTCCCTGACACAATCACACATAACCTCCTGAGATGGAGGCAGAGGGAGAAGCGGCACACCCAGGGGAAAAGGCGCAGGTGGAGCAGAGACTTGACAGACTCACCTTAAAAACCAGAGCAAGACGGCCACCATACAGTCAAGGATTGGTAGCAACCACCAGAAAATGTAACAAGTGAGCATCAGATGGACTCCCTCTGGGAACTTCCTGAGGGATCCTGGCCCTGCAGACACCTCGATTTCAACCTGGTGACAATGAATGACTTCAGGTCTCCAGAACTGTAAGAAAGAACATTCCTGCCGTTTTAAGGCACTAAGTGTGGTGGTCTGCTACAGCAGCTATAGGAGACAAACGCAGTCCTTACCTCTCCTGTGTAGACAAGCAGGGGACATCTGTGGCTTATCCCTGCCCAGCCCTGACTAGCCCCAAAGCCCATGCTGCCAGACCTGAGGCACATGCCCAAGACCCCGTATCCACTTGATCCTCCCTCCGGCAACCTCTGTGAGGACTGTGCCGGGGAGCCTGTGAATAGAGAGCCTCCTTTAACTTAATATATAGGATTATTTCAATTGTTCATTTCTTTTTGAGTCAGAAAATATTTTTAACTGAATGAAAAGGAAAACACAAAATATCAAAATGTGTAAGTTGAAGCTAAGGCATTCTTCAAAGGGAAATGTGTAATTTTATGTGAATATAATGTAAAAAACATGAGTTTAAAAATCAATGATCCAAGAAACTAAAAAAAGAAGAACAATATTAGAAAAAGTTAGCAAAGTTACAACTTTGTTCCTTGAAAAGATTAGTAAAATTGATAAATTGGCAATAGTAGGAAGAAAAAAGACTGAATACAAATAATGAATAGTAGAATGAGAAACACCTGAGGTTAAACACCTAGAGATACTAAAAGGATAATGAGCAAACATCTGATTTCAGCAAATTCAACAATTTAAATGAACTAAACATTCTCTGATAAATTGTCATAACTGACTCAAAAAGAAATGAAAAATTGAAATAATCCTATATATTAAATTCATTGAAAAACTGTCTCATAAAAAATCTAAAGTATGAAACATCTAATGAAGTAATGTAAATTATTTCAGAAACCAGAGGTGAAGGGGACACTGCAAACTAATTTTATAAGGCCCCAAAATCTATGACACCACATCCTGATGATGACATTCTAACAAGGAAAATCACAGGCATGGTGGAACATCTGCAATCCCAGCTACTGCAGGGGCTAAGGCAGGAGGATCACAAGTTTGAGGCCAGCTTGGGTAATTTAGTGAAAATAAAAAATAAAAAGGGCTGGGGATATAGCTGAGTGGTATAGCACCCCAATAGTGAGGGGAAAAGAAAAAATAAAAAAAGAAAATCCATCAAGGGGTCGAGGGTATAGCTCAGTGGTAGAGCTCTTAGCCTCTGAGAGGCTCTTTGATCCTCAGCACAGCAAAGGAAAAGAAAAAAAGAACAAGAAAATCAATGTGATTTACCATATTAACAAAATAAAAATTGGCTGATCACTAAAAATCTGAAAAAAATTTAGCACCAATGATTTTTAAAACTTCTACAGCTGAACTCAGTGGCTTGCACCTGTAATCCCAGCACTTGGGAAGCTGAGGTGGAAGGATCCCTTGAGCCCAAAGTTTGAGACCAGCCTGGGCAACACAGTGAGACCCCGTATCAGAACAAACTAACTAACTCCACAAAGTAGAAACATTATAGAAACTCTTAGTTGGGCAAAAAGGCATCTACCTACAGCTAACATTTTTTAAAATATTTTTTTAGTTGTAGATGGACACAATGCCTTTATTTATATAGTGCTGAGGAGCGAACCTAAGGCTTCACACATGGGAGAGGAGTGATCTACCATTGAACCTCAGCCCCAGCCCTACTGGTAGCATACTTAATAATGAAAGACTACACATATTCCCCTACAACTGGGGACCAGGCAAGAACATTTTATACTGGAGATCCTATTCAATAAGTTAAGTCAATAGAACAGAAGACACAAAGATTGGAAGGGAAATAGAAAAAGTTTCTCTTTTTGTTCACATGACTGTCCACATAGAAGATTCTAAAAATAAACAGGATTTATCAAGATTAAAGATACAAGGTCACAAAAATGATATTTCTGTGTACTAGTTTAAAAACAGTGTTTCCAGTAATAACAAAATATAAATACTGGGCTGGGGTTGTGGTTCAGTGGTAGAGCACTCACCTAGCACTTGTGAGGCTTTGGGTTCAATCCTCAGTACCACATAAAAATAAATAAAGATATTGTGTCTAAAACTAAAAAAAAATTTAAAAATACATAAATACTTAAAATAATTAGGAATACATTTAATGAAAGACTTAAAAGACCAGTTTGAAAACTACAACTTTGATGAGAGAAATTTAAAATTATCTAAATATTGTGTTTATCAACTGGATAACCCAAATTGTTAAGGTGCCTGTTTTTCCAAAGTTGATCTATAGATCCATGCAATCCCAAAACCTCCAGTAAGCTTTATGTAGAAAATGATAACCTGCTTCTAAATTTGTATTTGGAAAAGCAAAAGACCTAGAATAGCCAGAGTTATTTGGAAAAAGGAAAAGTGCTGATGGCAGATTGTGTTACTTTGGCAGGGCTGCCGTAAAGACCACCATAGACTGGGCAGCTTAAAGAACAGAACTCATTCCTTATAGTTCTGGAGGCTGGCAGTTGGAGGCAAGGGTCAGCAGGTGGATTCCTACCCTCTTTTGGCCACTTTCTGGTTGTATATCTATGTGGCTTCTAGTATCTCTTCCTCTTCTCAGAGGGAAACCAGTCCTATGGGATTAGGTCCCACGCTATGTCCTCATTTACCTTAATCTGTTACTTAGCTTTTTGTTGCAGTGACAAAACAGCTGACACAACTTAAAAGGAGGAAAGATTTCATGATGGGCTCAGGGTTTCAGCCCATGGTGAGGCTAGTGGAGGTGCATGGCAGAGCAGAGCTGCTCACCTCAGGGTGGCCAGGAAGCAGAGAGAGTGAGGAAGGTGCAGGGATAAAATGTACCCTTCCAGGGCACACCCCCAGTGCCCTACTCCTACAGCAGTCTCCATCACCTCCCAATAATCCATCAATTATAGACCTGCCAGTGGATTCATTCATTGATGGGGTCAGAGTCCTCAAGATCCACTCACGTCGCCAAACCCCACCTCTGAACATTTCTGCACTGGAAACCTAGCCTTCCACACAAGAGCCTTTGAGGGACATTCCAGCTCCAAATCGTAACACTTAATCACCTCCTTAACAACCTAATCTCTAAATATGGTTACAAATGAGGGAGACCATGATTCATTTGGTAGCATGAATCTAATCCTGAAAAGAGTCTGATCTAGTCCATCTGGGAATGTGAGCTGGTTGTAGGATACTTAAATGCTCCCAGGGATTATCATGGGTAGCCACAGTCAAAAACCACTGATCCAGGACGAAGGACTCAGATCCGCAGATGATCTGAAGTCACACAAGCTCTCAGAGGCTCTGCAAACTATGACTGCTAGGTGACATCATCTGAACACTTCAAGGGCCTGATGAGAAAAAAGTGCCGTTTCAGACACTTGCCCTACACTTAGGTGATCCAGGAATTACCCACATACTGCACTCAGCCCAATGTCGGGCCCAAAGTGATGCTGTTTGGCCACTGTGACTAAAAGACCCAACCAGAACAACATTAGATGAGGAGAGGCTTTTTGAGGGCTCACAGTTTCAGAGGTCTTAGTCCAGAGAGCAGGCTCTATTCCTCAGAGCTCACGGTGAGGCAGGAAATCATGGTGGACGGGTGTGGCAGAGGGAAGTGGCTCACATGATGATCAGAAAACAGAGACTCCACTCTCCAGATACAAAATATATAGCCAAGGTCCTGCCCCCAATAAACTTCCTCTAGCCACGCTTCACCTGCCTCCAGTTACCACTCAGTTAATCCCATTGGGGATTAATTAATTCACTGATGAGGTTAAGGCTATTATGAGCCAATCATTTCTCCTCCAAACTCCCTCCCATTGTCTCATGTGAGCTTCTGCAGGACTCCTCACATCCAAACTTAACACTCATTAAATAGAAACTATCAGCCAAATATTAGATTCACGTTGGTTTCCCTTCAGTATTCAGTGTCTTCCCACCAACCCACGCTGAATTTCAGGCTGTGGGGAAACGCAGCAGTAAAAAACGGGGAGTGAATAAGTCTGGCATTAGTTGGCTAGGACCCCAGTATTGAGATGTCAATGGTTTCTATTCATTTTAAGGTCCCGTGTGTGGATGCTGTCAGCTTCTGGGGTCCATCAGCCCAGAGCCAGTCAGCGATGGTCTGTCCACCCTCCTCTACTTCACCACACATGATCTCAGGACTTGATGACAAGAACTGTGGGTGTCACACAGCTAGTCTTGTATGTGCAGAAGACTTGAAAAACAACTGCAGTCCCTTTCTCCTCTACTCACTTCCTTGGAATAGGCTATTTTTAGGATCAGTGTGGTGATCACTGGCAAGAGGCACCCCAAGAGTTTCCAGAGTTTTGTCTATGTTATCTGAGCTCTGGTCTCACTGCGTCCCTTTATATGGTAGGTAGGGAAGTGGTTTGCAAGCTCTTCCTCTCCGTCTCCATGCCAGAATTGTCCTGGCAGGATGTGGCTGAGGACCTGGCTCTGTGTCTTCAAGTTAACAAACTTTGGGGCTGCTCTGTGGGTCCCACCACCAGCCACAGCACAGCTCCCTCCTGACATCCTAGGGAGTAACAGAGCTAAGGTGGGGCAAAGAGGAAGTCAAGTGAGAAGTAAGGACCAGGGCCGGCTCCCTAGGCTGGATCCCCCAGCCTTTCCCTTCCTCTCCTTTCCCAGCTGTCTGTGGCTGCTCCCTCAGGATGGAAAGGTGAGGCAAGGCCCCTGTTGTACTCCATGTCCGCAGTCTGGCAGACACTAAAAGGCTTGGTTCAAGGCAGCAGAAACTTGGAGACCAGCTGCAGATTCCATTGTGTACAATCATTTTCCTCTCCTCCACCCCCTGAAGCCCTTTACCGTAAATGAAGGCTCACACTGGCAGCCCTGCCAAGACGGAGCAGGCTCAGATACCGGGGCAGCAGCTCTAGACTGCTTAATGACCCGCATCTGGGCGGTCAGGCTGACCTGACAAGTACAAACTTCCTCAGTCAGAAAATGCCTACCTTTTTAAAAGTGTGGCCTGGGGGGAAAGTGTTAGAAGCAAGAGAGTTTGATAGCAGAATTTAAACACAATCTAGAATCCTTTGAGCATTTAAGATAAAAACAGCAAAAGTTTTTAAAGAAAAATTTTGAAGTTTCTTTTTTTTTTTTCTGGAAGTGGGGATTGAACCCAGCAATGCTATACCACTGAGCTACATCCCCAGCCCTTTTTTAATTGTCTAAAAAAAAATACAAAAGTATTTTCCTTTGTCTTTGAAGTAAGAACGTAAACACATTGCATTCATTTACTCACTGTTTGTTTGTGAGATCTTATTTTCTAAGTGGGAGGCGTGTTACATGCTGTATGGAATGCAACCCAGGTGTCAGCAGGGTTTCTTGGATCTCTGAGCATCAGGTAAGGTTAAGTTAAACCCACCCCTTCTCTGCCATGTGAAAGTATAATTTCCCCTAAATATACTATCAAAGTTACATTATCTGGCATTTAACAAAAAATTACCAGACATGCAAAACAGGGAAATAATGATGAAAAAATCAATAGAAACATACAAGACCATAGATAATAGACTCAGTAGAAAGGACATTAAAAGTTATTATAACCTGCCAGGTATTGTAGCACATGCCTATAATCTGAGGGACTCAGGAGGCTGAGGCAGGAGGTTCACAGGTTTGAGACAAGCCTTGACAACTCAGTGAGCCCTTGTTTCTAAGTAAAAAATAAAAATAGCTCAGTGGTACAGCAACCTGGAATAAATCCCCAGGACCAAAAAAAAAAAAAGTTATTACAACCATATTCTGTATGTTTAAGAAGGTAAAGAAATGTCAAGAACATTAAGGACCGACATAGAATATTGGAAAGACCAATTCTAGAGTTAAAAATTAATGTCTGAGATGAAAATGCCCTTGGTGAGACTAACAGAAGATAAGTATTATAGGAAGAAAAATTTTGAAGTTTCTTCTCTTTTTTTTCTGGAAGTGGGGATTGAACCCAGCAATGCTATACCACTGAGCTACATCCCCAGCCCTTTTTTAATTGTCTAAATTGCTGAAGCTGGCCTCAAACTTGCAATCCTCTTACCTCAGCCTCCTGAGTAGCACCACCATGTCCAGCAACAGGGAATTCTAAACACAGCAAAGGAAATGGTCCAAAATGAAACAAACAGAAAAGCAACTAAAAATATGAACAAATCATAACTGAACAGCAAGATGACTCAAATAGCATGATGTGCCTGTGTAACTGGACACCACAAGAAAGGAAGGACAAAAAAAACCATGCCTGAGAATTTTATTTGATGAAAATCAAATCCACAAATTCAAGACACCCATTGAACACTAAGCACTAGAAACTACATTGATGCACATCATAATCAAATTGCTCAAACCATTGGCAAGGAGAAAAATCTTAAGTGGTCAGAGCAAAAGAGCACATGACAAAGATAGACAAGAATGGCTGGAGACTTGCACTGGAAATAACATGGTCCCAAAGACAGCGGAGCAAATACATTAAGAATATGGAAAGTGACAAGCTGTCAATCTGGACCTTACACTCACCATTCAACAGCTGAAAGAATCCATTATGAGCAAATGTGAGTCATAAAAAATGTTAATAGAAGTCCTTCAAAGAGAAGAAAAGTAATACCAGATGGAAATCAGCATCTACATAAAGAAAAAAGAATACTGGAAATGCAACATATATTGATAAATATATGAGGGTTTTTTTCCTATTTTAAAAATACCTTTAAGAGATTATTATGATATCATCACTATCAGAGAAATGCAAATCAAAAACACAGACACCACTTCACACCTGTAAAGATGGAAAAAAGTTAAAAGGTGGATAATGGCAAGTGTTAATGAGGACACAGAGAAGATGAAATCTATGAATTCCTGGTGGGAATGCAAAGTGGTGCAGCTACTTTGGAAAACAGTCTAAAAAATTAAACACAGAACTGACACATGACCCAGTGATTCCACTGCAAGTTATGTGCTCAAAAAAAAAAAATGAAAACCTATCTTCACCCCAAAACTTAAATATAATAGCCCAGCATTATTCATGAAAATAAAAAATAGGAACAGACAAAATGTCCAACTGATGAATGGATAAGGAAAATGTGGCCTGTCTATACAATGAACTATTATTCAGTAATAACAAGAAATGAAGTACTGGTAATGCTACAACATGGATGAACCCTGAAAGCATTATGCTATGGGAAAACAGGTAATCACAAAAGCAAGTAGCTTAGTGGCGATCTAGCATCTAGGAAGGCAGAAGATGTGGGGTGTCTGTTAGAAGACAAAAAGTTTCTTTTTGAAGTAATGAAAATATTCTAAAATTGTGATTGCTGCAGAACTCCGTGAACATGTGAAAAAACATTAAATTATATGCTTTAAATGAGTGAATTATGTAATATGTAAGTTATATTGCAATAAAGTTGTTACAAAAGTTAATTGTTTAAATAAAAAAATTGCAAAGTATTATAGGGTTTATAAAATCTACTGAATTAAAATATATGATGACAGCAACATAAAGAACAGGAGATGGAAAATGGGAAATGGAAGTACATAGTTCTAAGATTGTTATGCTGTAAGGAGGCTATTACAACATTACTTGAAGATAGCTAATGGTGAATATTATAAATCTTAAATGAACTATAAAATTTTTAAAAACAACTAATAAATGGGTAATATGGAATTAGAAAGACATATGATTAATTAAAAATATGGCAGAAAAGGCCAGTGCAGTGGCACATGCCTGTAATCCCAACTCAGGAGGCTGAGGCAGGAGGATCAAGAGTTAAAAGCTAGCCTCAGCAAAAGTGAAGCACTAAGCCACTCAGTGAGACCCTGTGTCTAAAAAAAAAAAAAATTAAAAGGGCTAGGACTACAGCTAAATGGTAAAGCGCCTCTCTTGCACATGTGAGGCACTGGGTTCAATCCTCAGCACCACATAAAAACAAATAAATAAATAAAGCCATTGTGTCCATCTACAACCAAAATAAAGGGGACTGGGAATGTGGCTCAGTGGTTGAGTGCCCCTGGGTTCAACCCCTGAACCTAAATAAATAAATAAAAAGAAAATAGGGCTGGGGTTGTGGCTCAGTGGTAGAGCGCTCGCCTCGCATGTGCGAGACCCTGGGTTGGATCCCCAGCATCACATAAAAATAAACAAGTGAGGGGCTGGGGATGTGGCTCAAGCGGTAGTGCACTCGCCTGGCATGCGTGCTGCCCGGGTTCGAGCCTCAGCACCACATACAAACAAAGATGTTGTGTCCGCCGAAAACTAAAAAATAAATATTAAAATTCTTTCTCTCTCTCTCTCCCTTAAAAAAAAAAAACAAGTGAAATAAAAGTGTCCAACTACAACTAAAAAATAAAATAAAAAAAGAAATTAAATAAAGGTATGGTGTCTATCTACGACTAAAATATAGTTTAAAAAACAATAATTTATTATATGTTTCATAAGAGCTAGAAGAGCGGATTTTGAATGTTCCTAAATGCTTAAGGTAGTATATATGCTAATTGCCCTGATTTGATCATTATATGATGTATATATGTATCAAAATATCATACTGTACTCCATTAAAAATGTACAATCATATCAGTTAAAATAAACACTTCAAGACTATTAAAATACTGTTAATAAAATGAAAACCTATGCTATGCCACAGACTTGAAGAAAAGTTGCAAAACATACATCCAACAAATAACTTGTATCTAAAACAAAGTATTATTACAACTCAATTATAAGAAACTCAATTTTTAAGATGAGTCAAAGATTTAAACACTTTTCCACAAAGATATATGGATTGCAAATAAACACAAGAAAAATGCACAATATCATTAGTTCTTAAACACAAACTAGAACCCCAATTGCATATCATTATATACCACTAGAATAGCCAAGATGTAGAGAGACTTGACACATTTCAGTGGGCTCCTTGTTTCAATCGCTGTGTCTTAAGGTTGGTATTTCCTGGAGCCCCTGAAATATGTACTCCAGTGATACAGGGCTGTAACCCAAGTGAGAGAAAAGCATGAATTTAAGGAAGTATCTGGTCCTGTTCAGGATAGCAATAAAGGCAGTTCTAGGAGAAAAGGGGTGCAAAGAAAGACAGCAAAGGCAGAAAAAAGAGGCAACCAAAACTTCAGGAAAAACTAACAGCAAACAGCTGGCCTAATTAGAATAGACAGCAGTGAACCAGGTGGGCAAGTGTTGTTTTCAGCATCCATCAGCCACCATAGTGTGGCCTCTGGAAGCAGCATGAAGGAGCGGTATCCACAGCAGCTGTGGTGTGGGTGCAATCAGCAATGAATTGGGTTCTGAGGCTGCTGCTGCCTACATGAGCTGAGGTTTTGTTGCAGCAGGAAAACCCAAGCTGTACCTTGGAGGACAAGAAGATTTGGGCTAAAGGGGAAGCAGCAGCCTGCAGATAATATCTTGAGCAAGGAGTTTACTCATGGTAGGTGCAAATCCTGACTCAGACATTTCCAGTTATATGACCTAAGGGAAGTTACGTAGCATTTAGGTTTATTTCTGCATCGTAAATGGGGGTAAAAACAATATCATAGGCTACTTGGGGGGAAAAAGTGCCATGACGTTTGTAAACAGTGCAGGAGCCTGAAATGGCTGTTAGTAAAACCATGTTGGGAGACAGGTGTAGAGTCTGGGCTGGGGGTATGAGGAAGGTCAGGTGGGGATGGGGGGGGCAGATTTGGAGGCCACCACAGTTTTGTGGTGTGTGGCTCTTATTTGGGTTTTTTTTGAAAATGTTAACTGAACAACTACAAACAAGGAGCATTCATTTAATCTCCCATTGTGAAAGGGGAAAATTAGATGTTGAATAGCTTCTGAAGGCCACACAGTGGGATGTGGCAGGATGAAAGGAGAGTCAAGGTGTCTTGGTCTACAGTAGCACAGGAAGGGGAGCTGGCTGCTACAGGCTGGGGACTCGCTGGGGCTATGGTAAGACAAGGTATGAGGATGTGAAGTGAGGGGGCTGCTGCCCTGGACAGGTGGCCAAGTGCAGGCCCAGGATTCCTAGCCACTGAGGAGACAGAGGTGGGAGCAGTGACCCAGTTAGGAGCTGCTGTAACACAATGATACTGCATTAGAAATGCCCTTTGCCTGACTCCCAGACCAAGTCCCTGGAGTCTAAGGCTGTAAGCAGAACTGATGTTTAAAGAGGGCTGACCAGCAAGTTGTGTCCACATTGCTTGTCTTAAGTTGCTGTCCCCACCCCAAGTACCCCTATCCACCCTCTGGGAATCTCCCACCTGTACACAATCCACAACTCAAGAGTTGTGGTTCCTGCAGTACCAGCAGGCTTTGCTCTTGCTCCCCACTACCCACCCAGCACCCCTCTTCTGTCACTCCCTCCCCTCCTCTAGGCTGCACCTCGTGGTTACCTTCCCTGGCCTGTCTGAAGTTGTGACCTCTCCCCCACTGTATATGCACTCCCACATCCCTTGCTGGCTCCTTTTCTCTGGATTTCTTGGTCATTTCACTCTCATACTTGACTTCAGCCTCCCCTGATGGACATGACAGCCTTCCTTCTCTTCTGTTCCCTGTTATTTTTCTGGCACCTACAACACTGCCTGCCCAGAGTGAATGAGGAAGAACACGTGCACGTGTCCATCACAATGACCCGGGCCGTTTGGCTTGCTCCCATGAAGAAGAGCTGGGATGCTCTGTGGCCCCTGGGAGGAGAGCGAGAAGGGGCAAGGATGAGGTCAAGGACACCAGGACCTCTACCCAGAGAGGTACATGGCTGGGGTGAGGAGGAATGGGGAGATATCCACAGACAGTGCAGGAAGGCCCAGGATGTGCTCAGGATTTGTCCCAAGGAAGGAGCAGCAGCAAGTGCCATCTATGCCCCAGCTTTCAAAGGTCTGGCAGTTTAGAGGTTGAGGTAGTTTTGAATCTGACAGCAAAAGCAATGTGGCTTCCAACAGGACCTCAGTGAAAACCGGAGTCCTGCTGGTGCTACGGCAGCAGCCAGCGTCTGGAGCACAATGTCCATCTGTTCAGTTGCTTTCTTTTTTCAGAAGTTGTTGGCTCACCCCTCTGGAATGGGGTGGCACTTCAGGACACGAAGCTGAAGCTGGTGGCAGATTTCTTGGAAGTGGTGGCAGGGAGATCTAAATTAAGACCTTTCTATCACACCAAATAAATAGAAGCTGAAATACAGGACTGAAGGAATTAAGCAAAATGCCTTCATACATAACTTCTGAAAAACCGAGGGGGAAATGTTAGAAAACAGAATGGTATTTATTTATTGAGTTGCAAGGTATTTGCTTAAAACAATGACACCTCTGTTTGACACAAAAAAAAGCATGTTGGAAGGAGCAAGTTTCTCTTTGAAGTGCCCAACCACAGAAGCCTGGTCATTCACACCAACTGCACTGTTTGGAGGCTCTCTTGGCAAGGTCCAGGGACTGATGGATTTCAAGCCCACCCTTCCTGCCTCCCTCCCAGGGAGGTTAGATGAGTCGCCTCCAGCTTGGAGTCTTCCTATTCACACTCCTGAAACAGACTCTGAGTTGCCTAGGGGAGTTGCACCACTCCTGAGGCAGTGGTGCCAGAGGCAGGTAGGGTGTCTACCTTGGTTGGGTGTGGCAGAGGGCCAGGAATGGTGGCTCCCAGGCAATGTGAAGGGCTGTCTCACAACAGATTTCAGGTCTTGGTCCCTGAGCCAGACAGACCTGGTTAGCAGTGTACTTCCAGAAGAGCAGGGGCGAGGCCCTGGCCAGAGCCCTGAGGAGCTCATCCTGCAGAAATCATCTCAGAACGGTCTGTGCATCTCCTAATCATCAATTCAAATGTGAAGGGAAAGGCCAAAGGACACACGCAGCATTTTAGAGGAGCTGTTTCTCCAAGAGACAAAATTCCAGGCTTCATCAGATTCTCCAGGCAGGCCAGGCTCTGATGTTTAGCATATGCCAATTTCTGGGGTTTAACTACTCTCACTATGGTTGATTAAAAGCTTTCTACAGATGAGGTAACAATACCACCCAAACATAACAAACTATAGTAATCACGAAGTAATTGCTTGCTTGTATTGTTCACGGTTTAATAGTAGCTGTGTTTGACCACTGGTTCACAAAATTCCTAAAAATTTAACAACTGGCCCTTGTTCTGGAGCCTGGTCTGAGCTGACTCCAGCACCCCAGACCTCCACACACATCTTAGAGATGAACAACTCCATGAGAAGCAGATAAACCACCTTACCAGTACCAGGTAACTTCAAGACAACTTACTGTATCTTTCTGGGTGTTAAATTTTAGGATTTTAACTTAAATTTCCTTGACGATGGATAGTGAACAAATTTGGCTATCAAAATATGTATAAGCCAACTGGATATCTGTGAAACACCAGTTCAAAATCTGTGCCTGTTCACGACATTGGCCTTCTTTTCTTTGGAAGCATGTTTTGACATTTCCTCCACACGATGGCTTGCTTTTTCACAATCAGTGGCAACTTGGTAAGTTCTTTTTTTTTTTTAACTGTAGATAGACTCAATATCTTTATTTATTTATTTTTATGTAGTACTAAGGATCAAACTCAGCGCCTCACACATGCTAAGCAAGCGCTCTGCCACTGAGCCCCAGCCCCAGCCCTTGGTAACTTCTTAACTGCAGCAAAATCCACCTTATCAGCTTTTTATTCTTAAAGCTAGTGCTTTTTGTTTTCTAAGAAATCTTTGTCTATTCCAAGGGAAGGAAAACTGTATTCTTATAGAGCAGCATTATTTTATTTTTCATATTTAGGACTATGATCCATTTGGAATTGATGTTCTATATACTATGAGATCAAAGTATGTTTTTTTCCCCCACAAGGGATATCTAAAATCATTCTTTTTTTTTTATTGTTGGTCGTTCAAAACATTACATAATTCTTAATACATCATATTTCACAGTTTGATTCAAGTGGGTTATGAACTCCCAATTTTACCCCGTATACAGATTGCTGTATCACATCAGTTACCCTTCCATTGATTGACAAATTGCCTTTCTAGTGTCTGATGTATTCTGCTTAAAATCATTCTTAATGTAGCTAAAAAAACTTTTTTTTTTCTGACTTGATGGTTTGACTACTTTGATTTGATGATTCATTCATTAGGAGTTTGTAGCTGACTATTGGTGTTCAACTTCTGCATCTTTGCTAAATATTTAAAAAAATTTTTTTGTAATTGTAGATGGACAGAATGCCTTTATTTTATGTGTTTATTTTTATGTGATGCTGAGGATTGAACCCAGTGCCTTGCACATGCTAGGCAAGCACTCTGTGCACTGAGCTACAGCCCCAGCCCTAAATATTTTCTTTTTAGTGAGGAGTTAAAGGGGGAATAGGAAGCGACAACACACAGCTAAGGCAATGTTAGAATGAATGAGAACACCCCAAGCTCACCCTAAGCTGAGGAGTCTGGAGTACACAGCTTCTTCACTAGGGATCACCTTGTCTGGGCTCTTCCAACGTGTCAGTTCAAATACCCTGAGTTGGGGAGGGTGGGCTCTGACTGTAAACTCAAACTGAATAGGAAAGGCCAATTCAAGAGTGCTCGTACAGATAATCTGGGAAAGCCAAATGTGAAACTGTCCTTTCCTCTACAATCACATTACCCTTAAAGTCAAGATTTCAGGAACACGGCTATGTTTCAAAATGATTTTGAGATGATCTGATTTCCTCTTGGTCTTTTCACTACTTAATTGCATTCCAGTCTGGGCTGTGTTGAGAAAATGCTATGACCTAACCTAACAAAAACTTTTTCTTATAGGATCAAACTCTCCCTTTGCACTTTCCAGACCCTCATCTTACCAATTACTAGTTCCCCCTTTTCAAGGGTTTTTGTGCTATGCACTGTGCTAAGCCCTTGAAAATTTTATTAATCTAAGTGCTTTCTTTGCTTCTCCTTCAAAACTCTTCTGACTACCTGAGATGACTTTGTATATTTGTTATCTATTTAACTCCATAACAGGATTCATGGGGCCCCTAACTTTTGTTTACCAGTGTAATCAAAACATCTGGCCTGTTGCCTTGTAAACTACTCCTACACCCCTGTCAAATAAATAGTTTCCAGTATTTGTTTCCATGGCAGGTCTTGCCTGAAAGGCTCTGAAGTGTACATGGCCATAGGAATACGGACGTCTTCTCTGTGTCAAGAATAAAGAAGAAAACTAAAAAGGAACTAGACATGACTGGACCAACTCTGTTAAAGATAAGCCTTTTAATCAAGCCTATTGAATGTGTTTAAAAGACCTAAATATCTTCTGTGTTTCTTTCATGCTGGGTCCTGAGATGTTTGGGGTCCTCATTTTAACAAACTGCTCATCACTTGACTACCTTTGCCTTTCAGTCTCCTGGGTGACAGCCTCATGTGGATGAAAGAAATTCCCATCTCTGCACTGTCTCTTCCACCTGTTCCCTTCACAGAGGGTTGTCTGATTGAAAACTATTCTATTCTAGTTCTATTGCTACAAGTTGTCATGTGTTGATCATTCTCACCACCTGCCTCCACTGTATATACTATCTTTAAAATTAACTTAAAAATGTAGTAATATTGTGCTGGGTACCACTTCAATTTTATTTATTATTCATTATTCTTAACAGATTAAGCAGTTCAGTAGAGAAAAATAACCTTATTTTTAAAAGAATAACTATTGCTTCAAGTTATACATTATTCTGAATTGAATGTTAACAGATTAAAAATATGTACTGATAATTCTTTGAATATGCTTGAATAAACACTAGATTTTTAAAATTTGCATTCTTTAATCTTTAACAGTGAGTATAGTCAAAAATAAATTAAATCAAGCAGCCTCATTAGTTCCAGATGCAAAAAAAAAAAAAAAAAAAAAAAATCCTGAGAATGTAATTGTCTTCAGGGTCCTTATATGTGTGTATTTGTATTCACATGAAAAATCTGTTAATTAAGCCTAAAATAGTGAACTCTTTATCATCTCTGCATAAAAATTCAATTCACAAATTTAAATAGTTAATCATGTAAACGTGAGTTTGTCAAGTTTTATTTAGGCACAAAGGAGTTTTGAACCAGGTTCTAGCAGATGTAGCATGGCTGTTCTTTCCAAATGAAGTAAGTCACTTTTAAAATGTTAGCATAGAATGGAGGCCTTGAATTTTCATGTAGAATGTATTTTAACATTATCTGAGAAAGAATGGGCAAGAATGACAGTGCACTGCCGGTCTTTTAGAATGCTGTTTATTGACAATTACTGGACAAATGTAAGGCATGTTCACAAGGCTCTGAAGTTAAGGACAGAATACATTCTCTCACTCGTTAGTTGCTTTTCTCCTTCATACCAGTTGCTACAAACTGTCCCTTGTGTATTTTAATATGCACAGCTCTTAACTGCCATGAAAATGCAGACAATGTTTTAGGGACCAAGATGGAGAATGCTTCAGAGTAAGGAGGGGGCTTCTATGGACTACGTCACCAAGACATCACAACTCACATGGAGCACAGGCAGAGGAAGGTGACCAAATCTGCCCATACACTTGTGACTGACTGAGTTTGCAGTGGAACGAAGAACACACTGAAAATCACTTTTTGATCCTTCATGTTTGAGAGGTGGAATGTGTCCAGGATTCACTTTTCCATATTTACCACTGTCCATAGGTCACTAAAAGAATCTAAATAGTTCCTAATGCAGTCACAGTTTTGTTCTTAGGCACAGTACAAGATTGCATGCATTATTTTACACAAATGTCAAACACAGAACAGTTGTAACACAGACACCGCAGAATTGTCTAATTACACAAGTTTCTCTTTTTGGGGGTGGGTAAGGAGGAGAACGATGGTTACTAGTCTATACAGCGCCTGTGCGGGCTCAGCACTGAGCTAGATGTAGATATCCAAGCACTTGCTGACTGACTCACAAAGAGAGCCAAATACTGCTAATGAGAACAGCAGCATATTCTAAGAACAAATTCAAATATGGGGTTGGTATGTTGAATACACGGCCTTGATTTGGGGGGTAAGAAAGTCTTGGCTGATAACTAATAAAGTAATTTTGCAATTGATTTTCAAATATCAGATTACATCATAAAAAGATTAAAAAACAAAAATAAAATAAAAACCTATGGAGTGGTTGGGGATGTAGCCCATTGGTGGAAAGCTTCCTTGACTGGCATTTGTGAGGCCCAGGATTCAATCTACTACCATATGAAGGGAAAAAAATATATGGAAAAACAAATAAAATGAAAATCAAAAGCACATGACATTTCATGAAGAGGAAATGTGAATCTTTTTTGGTCCATATCAGCCAATATTTTAATATCAAGTACAAATTATTAAAATGTGACTTGTTTAAGCCCATTTTAAAAATGTAGTATCTCTGAGGGAAAATGTAAGCATATTTTCAGACTATCGAATCTTATAAAAAATTTTAAAGGTCAATATCATCTGTTATAGAGCCGCTGGAACAGATTTTTCAAACACAAAAGGGAAACCTGGGCACTTCACCAGGTTAAGAATTCTTACAATTTAAACTGCTTTGGGGTGCTCACAATACTTCCCCAAAGAAGCTCCCATCTCACAGATCTCTTCCACAACAGCCCTAACAATGAAAGAATGCGATGACACATCATTTGATAAGCCATTATTTGACTATCACTGAAATATTGAGTCAGAGTGGAGAAATTACCTAATAGCAACTGAATTAAAGATTTCCACTGCTTTGTGATACAGAATGCCAGAGATTCATCAAATGTTTGTTTTTTTATACTGAAAGTAGGAATTATCATTATTTCAACTTGGTATGTGGGTGAGTGATGCTTAGTGAAGAGTGACTACCTAGAGCAGCAGGAAGGCAGTCCTGGCTGGCCAGTCCTGGTGGGTAGACACAGACTACTCTTCTGACAGATCACCATCACGACAGGCAGGGCAATTACTCTGCCCTTTTAGCCACTGCTTAAAGCACTGAAAAGAAGAAAACAAAATCAGTCAGTGCCTTCAGGACCATGTGGGGGCCTTAGTTCCCCTGCACTGCTGGACTCCTTGGCATACACAGCTAATGTCACCTGCAAGTCTGATGGGGCCTAATGCTGCCCAATACTCAGGGACAGTAATGCTGCTTAGAACAGGAGTATGGATAAAACTACAGTGGAAATAAGTCCCCTTCAGATATGGCCCCCTGTGTGGCCTTGTCCTCCACTACATCTGGCTCCAGTCTCAATTCTTCAGCACCAGTCGCCATGTTTTGTAGGAGGTCAGCATTTTGATGACTCTTGGGACCCTATCACCCAAATGTTAGCCCATTCCTCTTCATGGTCTTGGCTTGGTTCTTAAACATCCCACCAGCCCGTGTGCCATGTTCCCTGTTGCTCCTAGCCAGCCTGCTGTTGCAAAATGGCTGAGTATGCATGGAAACCTAGAAAGTCCAAGCCAGGATGCCCTATCTGGAGGAGAAAGCTTTCTCATTTCCTATTAGTGAGTATTCTGTATGCATCCCTTTCTCAAGGATGAATAAATCAGCACAACAGAGACCTGATCTGTCCTCACTCAGCAGAAAGAGTACAGTACAAATGCTCAGAGTCAAGCACAAGGGACCCAAAAAGGTTTAGTTTTTCTCTTTTAAAATGTTAAACCACCTTTATACAGTACACTAAATTAATAAAGTGCTACACTGTTTATTCATTTAGTCATGTAATAAACCATCTTTAAAGGAATTCATATTGCTTTGACTCTCAGTACCTATTATAGTTCCTGAAGTCAACTCTTTTCTACCCGTGACATTATTACAGAAAGTACAATCTGCAGAGCTGCACACACCCCTGGTCCAGGACCACTCTCTCGCTTCTTCAGCACCAGTCTTTGCAAAGGGCAATGACCAGAGACATGTGTAGGCTTATAGAGTGGCTTGGAATTATAAGTATCGATACTTAAGAAAAAAATTCCTTTTTTATTTTCAAAACAGTTGGCAGTCACAATGCATGATATAGATGGTCAAAGAGAATTCTTACCCCTTTGTGAAACTTATGTCCACATTTTAGCACACGCACATTTTTTGATTTGAACACCTCATGGCATATTTCACAGGAATCTGCATCTAGTACCTGTGGAAACAAACATATCTGAAAAATAAAGATTAAAGAAATCTCTGTTTATGACATGAGTTTTTCATGACTCATGACATGAGTGGCCTTCAAACATTTTTGCCACAAAGGGTGGTAAATTATGGCTGGGCAGAATGAAGAAACAACTTGTTTTTAAATAGCATTTTTAAAGAGAAAACATAAAAATACAAAAATAAAAGTATATTTCTGAATTTCTAATGTTCTCAGAGGGAATACTGGTTTTTATAATTAACAGATTCCCTGGTGAGATATTACTACTTATATTATACTATTTATCCCTATAGCATACATGAAGTATGGTTATTAACTAGATATTACAAATTAATTATTCATCTAATTATCTAACAGGGACTTAAATTATGACAAATCTACACAATAGACTATCATGTAGCCAATTAACATCATGATGGAATACCATGATCCTTGACACAGAAAGCTGGTCACCACAAATCATTGAATAAATGCAAGTTATATAACAGTCTATCACGTAATTCAATTTTTTAAAAAGAGAGAATGTCTACAGAAGTGCCTAGAAAATAATCTGATATAAAAATATTAATAGGGTCACCCCTTGGCCAAAGAGATTAATTTTTTTTTATAATTTTTTAAAAGTTTCCATGAACATGGAATATTAGTGCATTTCAAAACAGACAGCTAAACCAACTAACACCCACAGTCGGGGATTGTGTGAGACACTGGAAACAGATGAGTGTAAGTTTTCTGGCCTCCTATGTGACATATACTGCAAGTGACACTTAGGCCACCAAGCACAGAGTTTGCCTTGCAGCTTACAGCACTTACCATGCACTGCATCAGCTCTATTCTAACTTGCCTCTTAACTCTGAGCACTCTACAGGCAGGACATGAGTCTTATTTTTCTGGACTTTAAGCATCTGGTAAGAAACCTTGCCCCAACTGATGTTCCAAAAATATGAAAACATCCCAAGTGACTGACTGAAGCAGACATCAAGCTGTGTAGATCCTGAACTACTGTGTGGGGTCCTGCTCCTTCCCTAAGTACTGGCAGGGTGCAGACAGAGAATTACAAATTAGACAGGGGCAGACCAGAGAGAACAAAGGTGTTCATGTTGCTCTACTGCTGTCTGTGACTCAAGGATCAGGGAAGAAAGGGAGGTGTGAGCCCTGGGGAAGGGCAGGAGAAGACCTCTCCAACTCACTTTGCAAAATTCAAAGCCAGCTTAGCTGGGAAAATATATAGTTAACTTGACTGTTTTCTAGTGTAGGAAGATGAACACAGTATATTTCTAAGTAAAAAGCAAACCACAGTAAAAAAATTGAAATATCCCCCAAAGAACATAAAAAGTATGACTCTGGTATTTGTTTTGATTAAATTAATACATACATATGTGTGTGTGTGTGTGTGTGTGTGTGTTTAGGAAAATATATTCTAATGTAATAATGCTAACTAGAGGGTAAATTGTAAGAGTTCTTATTTTTTTCAGAGTATTGTGGTAGAGAACTTGAACTTGTGATTTTCCTATCTTAGCTTCCCAAGTGACTGGGATTACAGGCGTGTCCCACCATGCTCAGCTTTAGGGTTTTTAATATGCCCCCTTTATTTCTATTTTCTATTTTGAGTGTGCATTACTTCTGTAATCTAAAAATATAAAACAACTTTTTTTCATTTTTCAAACACTACCTATAATTATCTAGTTAAGTATCAGTTTGAATATAAATTTTTATTTCTCATGTAATTTGGTAAAGTTTAAATAAAGTGGCTTTTATAACTTTATTATTATCAACACTGACTATGAACTAGAAGATCTCTTTCAGGTGATTACTTCAAGTCTACCTTGAGGTGGGGATGGTCATAACACACATGCACATGAATGGGAATGCCCTGGGAATCCTGCCTGGTTAAAGGGTCACAGAACATGTGACACATAAGAAACCCCTGGGAGAAGCAGGGACTGACTCGATGTGGGTACTCCACGTGCCTATAAGCACTCTCTCTAGGATATGGTTGGGGATGAGACCTTCTGGGAGTTGAGTGTATGTGGTGTGGTAAGTCTTCAAAGGTTTAGTGTAAAGCACAAAATGCATAAAAGGAATAAAAGTAAGTTCATGAAAAGACTCACTGCGAGCTCAAGTTAACATACTAGCCTTACTCTACATCTTGTATTGTGAACTCACTGCTGAGAACATTATGGGGCTGTGACCTTTCATTGTCCTCTACACTCTGCTACCACAGTTGGAGCAACAGGGAAATGTGCTTCACACCAGAATTCAATCATGGCCCCCTACCTGAGCCATGAGTTGATGGCCCCTCTTTCAACCACATGCAGTCCCTACAGGGTCTCTGGCATCAGCTGGTCAGTGTGGAAAGAACTGGGAATGACATGCTGCTCACTTAAGTCAAAAGGCCAGTCTGAGCTACAACTATGCCGTCAGTCCAGTGAATGCTAGAAAGTCGCATCTGGGCCTTGATTTCCTTAGTATAAAATATAAACAATTACAAGGCCTTATCAACTCAGACATAGTTATAACAGCATTTTACAAAATGTTCCATGTAAATGTAAATGATTCTTACTGTTTAAAAGGAGAAGAAACAACTTAAATCGGCATGTTAGATTTCAGGCACATTTAGCCCATTCCAGTGTGCCCTTCCCAGGTGTGTGAGGGAAGAGGTGAAGGGCAAAAACCAGATTTTCAGTACAGGGCTGACCTGGTCCTTTCATGGCAGCATTTCATCCAGAAATAGCTTGGTCAGGGCAGATATTACCCCAGCAAACAGTGATGTGAAGTGATGTAACCCAGTCTGATTTCATAGTCCATGATTATGAAGAATAAAATTAGTTAAAGATTAATTTTTTTCAACTAATCCAAATATTGCAATTAATACTAAAATACATAAATAAGTAAATATATCAACATATCTGCCCATCTGCAGCAACACAGCAAGAAGACAGAAAACTCAGTTCTCTCGATGCAGTCAGAGCTTGAGTGTAGGCTTTTCCCTGTTCTAGGTCCTGGGCATTCCTCAGAACTACTCACTGCTGTTCAAATTGGACACCTTCCACTACAGCAAAATTTGGTTTCTAATTTTAGGATCCAATACAGTAGGACTATAAATGAAAAGAATGGTGCTAAATCATGGGTTAAAAATTGTTTTCTTCTTGTTCTTCATTAAAAAGTAAAACTAGAGTTGGGGCTGGGGCTGAGTGGTAGAGCACTTGCCTAGCACATGCGAGGCCCTGGGTTTGATCCTCAGCACCACATAAAAATAAATAAAATAGGGGCTGGGGATGTGGCTCAAGCGGTAGCGTGCTCGTCTTGCATGCGTGCGGCCCGGGTTCGATCCTCAGCACCACATACAAACAAAGATGTTGTGTCCGCCAAATACTAAAAAATAAATATTAAAATTCTCTCTCTCTCTCTCTCTCTCACTGTCTCTCACTCTCTCAAAAAATAAAAAAAAAGATGTCGTGTCCGACGAAAAACTAAAAAATATTAGAAAAATAAATAAATAAATAAATAAAATAAAGGTACCATGTCCAACTACAACTAAAAAAGTTTAAAAAAAAAAAAAAAGTAAAACTAGCTACAACATTATACGTACAACACTCATGGGGACATCTTCTGTTTTCTGTCCCTTAGTTTTGGGTGATGGTCCAGCAATTGAGGGTGGGCCCTGGGAAGACTGGTTCACAGAAGCAGCAGAGCTGGCCTCAGATGTTCTCTTGCCCTTTCCTGGATTTGGCTTAAGAGATAACAAGGGGATTGGGTAAGAGAACACAAAGGAAGCAAAGTTCAACTTAGTAACCTAAAGTCTGATCATCTTTTTTGGTAAATTTTCTCTATATTTTGGTTTGAAGCTTTAAAAAAAAAGAATTCTCATATCAATAAATAATGATTAAGGGGAACATTTTACTGCATCTGGATGAAATACCTTTTTCTTTTTCTCTTCATCTACAATGTGTTCTGTCACTCTTTGGACAATTTCATCAATACCCAATCCTGAGAGTAAGTTCTTGTTTTTGTTTCGAACCTTTTTAATAAAACCAGCAAGCTCGGTGCTGAAAGGGAAAGTAAACAATAAATGACAACAGAAAGTCAATGTGCCAATATCAACCCAGAAGTCCAACTCGAAAAAGTAAATATACAAAAATTAATCTGTAGAACATAGGACAATAATAACTACACATGAAAAGCATGATTATTTTAAGGCAGAATCAATCTTTCCAAGAAGTTGTGAAAATTTCCACAATATTATTTAAAAAAAATTTTTTTAGTTGTTAATGGACTGTTTGTTTTATTTATTTAAAAATAACTTAAAATTAATAAGATCTCTTTCTATCCAAGAAAAACTAGCTTTGTAGATTTCCTTCTTTGAAAAAATCCCTAACAAACCAGCTTTCAAAGTCTGAATGTTTCTCAAATGCCATCAAATGGGAAGAGTACACCATCAGTCAATGGGAACTTGATATTTGCACCACTAGTGCCCGAATATTTTAGCTTTCAGAAAATCAGAACACATTTCTGCCAAATTTAATTAAGACTGTACGAAATTTTATTTGTAGGGTACTTCTGGTAATTACAACTTGAATATTTTTACAACTGACATGAGAACTGCTATTGAGAGAACTTACAATGTTTGTCAAACTTAGGGCAAAATATGCCCAAATGCAGACAAAATATACTTATTTTCAAGTGGCAGGGTTCCACTGAGACTGTAAAATATTAATTCTGACCAATCATTAATGATGACTTTGTTTCCAAATTTCAACTGCAAAGCCTGTAACTAACATTGACAGAGAATGAGAATTAACAAGGCAGGTACAGAGGCCATTCTCTGTGTGGAGTCCTCTCTTCTGAGCTACTCATCAATCCTAATCTTGCTCTTTCTTGTCCCAACCTGGAGCCATGGGGAGGCAGAAACACTGCTGAAGTGCTAGCAACCATCCCCAGACCCACTTATAGCTCTTCTTGACCCAGATACGAGGAGTTCTTCCCCAGTCTCCCAAGGATCCTCTGTGACATTTATACATTCCTCATGTACTGTCAAATTCAGTCTGGTCTTTTCAACCTTGCACCTCCAACAAATCAGAGGTACAATCTACAAGGTGTAAATTGCTGCTGTTTTCTTTTATATGTGATTTATCTTCTCTCAAAAGACAGAAAACTATTATTTTACAATTAATTTACTAATTTCATAACAACTAGTGTTAAGAGAGTGCTATGAATCTCATAAAAATCTTAGCAAACTGACAGATTTTGTTCGGTGTTGATTACCCAGTGCTCAATATTTTCAATATAGATGTGCATATTTAAAAATTTATTTGAGGACTAGGGGTGTAGCTCAGTGGTAGAGCTTGGGTCTAGCATGTATGAGGTGTGTGTTTGTCCCCAGCACTACAAAAAAAGGAAAGAAAATGCTCACGTCTATGTTTACAAAAAGAAAGAAAAGTAGCATCTAATGAGCAAAACATCATGCAGTTTTTTTCCATGTTAGCCCCTAGCCAGCCTTGATTTTATTTGACCAGGAAACATCAGTTCAATGAAGTATTTAACAGTCATAAATGTTTTATATTCATACCTGCTGTACCATGGGAACACCACTGTCAGGTGCTCAATAATACTGTTGAACGGCTTTTTTGGAGACTGGCTTGAAGCACGTTCCGGAGGAACAGGTACTTTCTGATGTGCCTCAGGGCTTTGTTCAGATGGAGTTGTCTGGCTGGCCCCTGTATGCTCTGATGGCTGAGTAACTTCAGTTTGACCAGAGGGCAATCGAGGTGACAGTGCAGTAGACTCCTCTGGGCAATCACCGGTAGAGAACAGATCTAAATCCTTAACTGCTCCAGTTGCACTGTTTACAAATGTCCCAGGCCCTTGATCATCATGGCCTGAAGACTCAGGGGGAAACTCAGGATGAATCTGTGAGGGACACACCACAGGAATTGGGTCACTTAGGAATTGTCTTAAGAGGAGAAACAGGCAAGGACAGAGACTGCATGACTATAATATAGGAAACCTGAATACAATAATGTTTTTGTCTTAAAATAATTGCTGATCATAACTTGGTAGTTCTTAAAGCAAGGGTAGATTTCTGACTTCTAAATAATTTTCTACAGTATACTTTTTTCCTGTAAAATTAGAAAAGCTGCTTAAATGAGAACATTTCACCTGCCTAATACCCCTCTTTCAGTCTGCATTCTAATGCTTCTCTCCTTCCTAGCTGAACTTGGTTGATCAAAGCTAGCTGTCCCAGCATTCTCCAAAGGTGTCTACTCCACTAAGTCACAAGAACATCTAGGAATGCCAGCTGCCTCTTCTTTCTCAAAATGTGCCCTCTGGCTCTGCTCTGCTGGCTCCTTCAACAAGGAGAGCTCAGCTCTCCCCTGTAGCTCTTATCCTCTTTCCATGCCTAAGTATGGATGTTCCTTCTAATGTCATCTGAGGCTGGAACCTCTGAATAACCAGCCCCTCCTTCCTACTTCTCCACACTGCCATTCAGTTCATCTTCATTAAGTGTAGAGCTGATAGTACTCCCTGCATGAATCATAGATCAGTTTCCTAGTGACATAACATGGCTTAGAGCACAAGGATCTCCTGACCCTGGCCCCAGGCTACTTCCACACTCACTCTATAGATAGATACCATTGTTAAAGTAAACTTATTTTATAGCTATGAAAGGTGTATGTCACCCTGCCCCACTCTTTTATTCTAGCAATCAAATACTTTCTTTCTTCTATCTGAAACACTCTGACCCCAAGCATTACAATATCCTCCCTTCCCCAAGTTCATCCCCTCAACTCCTTCATCTGTTCTGTTCTTTCTTCTGATCTCTGTGTCATGGAGGTCTCCATCTCTAGACCAGGATAGTGACCCTGATTTCTGCTGCTATAGTACTCTACTATGCAAAACCTCAGCATCATCTGCTTGTAACTGAATTTAAGCCCATAAGCACTTAGAGGGCCTACCTCACATCTAATCTCAATAACCATTAAACATCCTCCAAATGACTGAGGAAGAAAAGAGACGAAAAGTAAATAGGTTTTAAGGATATTTATTAAGTAAGTTCCTAGCAAACTAAATTTCCAGGATTTTGGATATGAAAATTCTTTTGAGTATTTATAAAATTACATGAGCTAAAATTACAAATTAATAATAAAATAGTATATTGGAACCCACAGATTTTTCTCTCCATATCTGCTATAAAAACCAAGAGAACTATAAATAAGAAGTGCTTTTTCAGTCTGAAATTTCTTATTCAGTTCAATGGAGACAGAAAAATTTGGATCAATAAAATATTTTATAAACTAAAGTTCAAGGTAAATGTATCTTTTTACCCCTCAGACATTTAAGACCAGACTGATTAAAGGAACCAGCCATCTAGATATAGGAGATACAACCTACATGCAGAAGGGCCACAGGGGAAGGCCAAGAGGGAAGCCCCTGACTAAGCATTCAGTTGAAGGCGAGATGAAAGGAACACCACCCATAGCCTGGATCAGCATCCCTGGCAAAGGTCGGGTACAAGCAGGAAGACACTTTTTGTGCTGTAGAAAATGTTCCCCAACTTTAGGATTTCAATCTGAAATCCATCTGTAATCAACTCTTCTAGAGAGTCTTTAAATTCCTATCGTCTGACCATCTTTGAACCTAATTCGTTTCAATTAGTATTAAGAAAAAATCTCTGTGTGTAAACTTTAGATAACAAGTATCCCAGAATACAATAAAGTGACATTAGGTTTAGCTATATTGTAAAGCCCACAAAATACAACTAATGCTTTTCTTTACTGGGGTATTTTATAAGAGCAATCACTAGTATTCAAAAGATTCAGAACAACCTCACATTAGCAGTAAAATAAGGTATGCTGGATCAATAAAGTCTTACACATCTCAGATACACTAGTTTTTATTCTATATTTGATGAGGAAACAGATCTTAATTTTAAGATTTTGGTTTTATGCCTCCAAGTATCTAGAAATTATAATAATCCCAGGTGGTACAGAAGAGAGGGCCTGCTTGAATCAAAGGAAACTGCTACTCTGTATTATTTATTCAAATGCTAGAACGTACATACACATCATACATACTACGTCTAGAAAAGAATGGCGATAGGCTATAGTATATCAAAGTGTAGAAAAAAACATGGACCAATAGTATTTGCCTTAGTCCTGCACCAATGCACAGAGGCAGAAGACTGATCTATTTATATAAGAATGTTTATAAAGATTAAAAGGTTAATCAATGGTACCAATAATTAAAACATTAAGGCAACTGTTAATTCATCCCATTCCCAGAAAACAATAAACAAACAACCTTGGCACATTAAAAAAAGAAACTGTGGTTCATTGTTTTGTTTCAGGGAAAGAAAAAAAAAAAGATGCAACCGACTTACGTTGTTACAGGCAGGAAATGGAAGCTCAGAAATCTGCACTTTAGAAAGCTCACTGAGTCGAGAACCATTTTTAATGGCCTTAATTTGATTTTCAAATTCAGACTGTAGGTGGAAGGGAAAATGTGAAGTTTTTCTCTAACAAATTCCAAGAAAACTATAATTTCCAGTTAACATTATCAAAACACTCAACAGCTTCCCAAGAAACAAATGAGATGCAAAGTATTAAGACAATTTTTTTAAAGAAAATTTGTTCAAAATAAGAACATTAACATTAATTCTCCTTAATCGGAATGCTCCAAAGACTTATATATATATTTAATGTCATCAATCAGGGGCAAAATTTAAGATAATTTCCTTATTTTTCTTATTTCTTTTGTTTTGTATTGCTGAGAATTGAACCCAGGACCTTTGGCATGCTAGGCACATGTTCTACTATCCTATATCCTTAGCCCCAAAATATTAAGAAAATATCATTAATTTAATAAGTGATAACAAAAATGCAGTATTATTATTAACATGTCAAAAAAGAAATGGTTTAAATAAGACATCAGCCTCACAAGAACTGTAACCATCATAAATATTTTGACGGAATTATAAAACGTTTCATAACTTACTTTTGCTCTCTCAATTTCTTTTGTAACATTAGAAAGAAATGATTCCCATGAACAGATATCAGACTCCATGTTGGGGTATTCTGTGGAATCACTGAAAAAGTTTAAAAATATATTTAATATCCACTTGGGAAATTTAAAAAATGAAAGCATTTAAATGCAAATGAAAATACTTAAACATTAGCAAAAGATACATTCAACACCATCCCATGCACATATTAACTTTTTTTTTTGTAATAAGGATTGAACTCAGGGCACTTTACCACAGAGCCATATCCTCAGAATTTTTTATTTCTTATTTTGAGACAGAGTCTCGTTAAAATGCTTGGGGTCTTGTTAAGTTGTTCAGGCTGACCTCAAACTTGCAATCCTCTTGCCTCAGCCTCCCGAGTTGCTGGGATTACAGGTATCCACCATTATGCCTGGGTACATAATTACTTCTAAAGAATTATGTATCATGTAAACCTGCCCCTAGACATTTAAGGATACCTTAACTATGGATAAAACCAAACAAAAACACAACAAACAAAACCCTTAAACTAGGGACAGAGAGAAGATATTCTCTTGAATATTTTCCCCCCACAAGTTTGAAAATTTGACTGTTCTTCATTTGACTTCTTCATATTTAATATTAAACACTACCTTTGCATTTAAAAAATTTTAGTCAGCCTGGAATATTCCAAAAATTGCAATAAAACCTAAATCCCCATCTAACTGTAAAACTAAAGAATGCAGCCTTAGAGATTAAGATAAATTTACAACCTCAGAACTTTATAAATCTGGTCTATCTAAAGTGACAAACAAGGGGCTGGGGCTGTAGCTCAGAAGCAGAGTGTTCGCCTGGCATGGGTAAGGCACTGGGTTCAATCCTTAGCACCACATAAAAATAATATAATATAAAATAAAGGCATACTGTCCATCTACAACTACACACACACACACACACACACACACACACACACACACACACAGTGACAAACATCCTACTCCCAATTTAGAGCCTCAACACTCCTTTCAATCTGTAATTGTGTCAGTTCTCTTTACATCTTACAAAGAAGACTCAGAATGGTCTCCTCCCCCACTTTTCTCCTTTGCTATCCTTTGGTGGGATCAGTATTCAGCATAGCATACCCAAGAATCTACATATGCCTAAGGCTTAATGGAAGAAAGTCAATACTACTGGATAAAATAAGGTCTGAGTGTCTCTGTTTTTCAGATAAGACACAATCCATAGCCTATGGGAATTACTTAAGAGGTTTCTGAACACTAGCTGATCTCAACCTCAGCTGTACTAGTTCTGTAATCTGAATCTGCATGTCAGTTCACCTTTGATTAGAAAAGTCTTCCGGTAAAAAAAAAAAAAAAAAAAAAAATCTTGAAAATAAAGAATAAAAATAAAGGATACTATATACTACAGTGTAGTATACTATATGTACTACTCTATCACTCTTCTAGTCAATCTCTGGTTCAATTATGAGGGTTTGAAATTCAAATAAAAAAGCAAGCACTAGGAAGAATGAAAAATCTGGGATTAAATATGAAAACCTGAACATGATACAAAAACCAGATGAAAAGTAATCCCACGTGTGCAAACACAGAGGCCTAGAGGTGCAGCTCAGTGGTGGAGCACTTGCCTAGCATGGAGGTGACCCTAGGTTCCATCCCCAGCATCAAAAAACAACAAACAAAACCAAAACCAAGGGGGGGAAACACCACATAGAAAGCAGCTAAATGTCAGACTAAAGACAATCCTCTAGGATTCTAAAAACAAAGGAAAACAAACAAAAACAGATAAAGATTATGAAGAATTTCAAAAATTTACATGTGTGAATCTTAAAGTCCTTCATAATAACTTTCCTACACTCAGTCATTAATAACTAACAGTTATTATGAAAAGCCACTGAGCAAAAAGTTTAAAAAGCTCTGAAAATACTATTTTTGTTCAGAAAGTTTTTGCCTGGAAATGACTAATAAGGTTCAAAAACACTTAGATGTAGGGCTGCTCACTGGAGTGCAGCTTATATTTAAAAAAATTTGCAAACAAATATCCCACTTGATAATCCTGACATGCTACATGCTGGAACACCATTCAACCTTTTAAAATCAGGCTGGAGAACTGATTTTCAAGAAACTGACTTCATTTCAGAATGAAAAGAAGTTTCCTATACACTACCTAGTGGGGGAAAAAAAAAAGAGTAAACATTCACTTTTCCCTAAATATGTAAATGAATTTATTCTAAAATATTAATTAGTTTTATCTCCATTTGGAATTATGAATAATTTATAAAAATCATTTTTGTTTGTATGTTTTGATTTTTTTCTACAATTGAACATATACCAATTGGGTAACTACTAAAAATATAATGATGCTAATATTTTTAAAAAGTTTTTCCAAGTACGTTTAACTTGTGTTTTCTAAATGACATGCTGGGAAGAACACCTGGGAAGCCACACTACCTGCTTGTCAGCTTGAGGTTCTTAAGATAGGCTTCTGCTTGTGATGCCATGACCTGTAACTTAAACACTTCACTCTCCTTCCAGTTCTCCAGCACAGATACCTGCCAGTAGATTAGAGGATATCTAAGTATTTTACAAATGAAATCCTGAAACTATTTTAAGAGTTAAAACTTAAACATTCCAAACCATTTTTTCCTTAAGTAAGATCTGATGACAGGAACACCAGAACTTGATTATGTCATTTTCCCAGGCAAACACAAATTAAAACTTTGGGATGTGAAAACAGAATAACAAAATGACACTAAAATTCTGTGCTTCAGGATCATTCTTGTGGATATGAAACTGTATATGGCTTTCTGCTTAAACCATAGACAAAACAGAGCCAGGTTAATTGCATGCAACTATGGAATGGGGTTATCTATAGTCCTGGCCCATGGTGAGGAAGGGCCCAGGGACCCACAGAATAAAACCTGAGGCTGTACCTTCCCAACCAAAAAGCCTCTAAGAAGTTGTTTCAGCATTAACACAAACAGCCTTTGGGGAATGCTTTCAAACTTTTGGACTTCCCCTTAGCCAACTTGCCATTTTTGCAAAAATCACTGCAGGAGATGTAAAATAGTCTCATTTTAATTCAGTTCTCAGTAACCTTGACAGGACCCTCCAGGCAAATTGGCTTGCCAAGCAGTGATAAATGTGAACCAAACAAATTTAGGAATACAGACACTGGGGTAGGGCCCACAAAGTATTTGTACTTTCACTCTTTCCCCAGAAGCAGTAACAAGGGTCTATATTTAATTGAAAGGTCTAATATTTGCAGACTACATAAGTTAATTGTTTTTTTTATTTTCCCAGAATAATCATAGACACATATACCAATACATATCATTTGTTTCTCAGATAGCTTTATGTTCTTAAGACAGGCTAGGAAAACATACATAAAATAAAAATAAAGCCAGATGTTGTCTTTTCATTTTTGTCTCAGTAGTTTCTTAAATAGTACAATGACATTGGTATATATTCTTTTAGGGGGAGGGAGGAATATATTCTTAATAAGGAGGTTATTTTCATTTGCTTTTTAAGAACTGGCAAATGTTTTATGGTTGCCTACATTTTTATATCACTTGATTAAATATGAAGCTATACAAAATGTAGAGTATGGGAAATGACTGAATTATACTGTCAAGGAAAACAGGTTACAAAATCTGATGTACATTATGAGTACATCTACGAAACAAAGCATGTATAAAAATTAGAAAGGAATAGCCAAGGAAAAAGAGTGGATATTTTAGGGAAAAAGGATTATGAGTAATAGGATAACCCTAACCTCCAAACTTGCCAGTAATACAGTTATGCCTCACATGTAATTAAAGAGACCCAATAGTATACAAATGAAACCCTTCCATCCACCAGTCATAACCTCACCTCTGCAGCCACGGCTCTTTGATGACTCTCTTCATAATGCTCTTTCCCTTTCTTTATACATTCTTCTATTTTCATCTTCTCATTTGTAAATGTATTACTGCAAATGTTAAAAGAAAAAAAAACTTTAAAACAAATCTAGGGAGTAATACAAAGATTTCAAGACAGCTTTCTACATTTTCTAGAGTAACTTCCTGTCTCATATTTTACCACACAACATACAGATTCATATGCATTCTCTGAACTTCATGAATGATCAAAAGAAGAAATGAGTATTTGGTAGGAATGCTGAGAAAGAAGCGAAGACTGTACAGTTCACTAGTTTTATGAGGGTAGATAGAGTATAATCTGGCTACTTTGATAAACTTTACAAAACTTTCTTCACCAGCCAGAAATTCTATTCTCACGCAAGGAAATGATCCTAAAGAATAAAGTGATCTGTACAAAACTGATCATGGCCATACTTTTGCAACAGCTAAAAAGTGTCAGTGAAAGTGGTGGCTAAAAAAGATGACTATGGACCATGATGGGAATAGAAATGTGCATGTGAAATAATATTAAATGAGAAAAGCAAAATGTGACTGCTTACTACTAATACATTGATCACAAGTATGTGAAAACATATAAGGAGAATTAATAAAGATTACAAGGAAATTTTTTGCAGCTTTATAATTAAAAAAAAATTTTTTTAATTATTTTTTTTTGTATTGGGGATTGAACCCAGAAGCACTTTACCACTGAGCTACATTCCCAACCCTATTTTATATTTTATTTAGTGACAGGGTCTCACTGATTTGCTTAGCACCTCCCCATTGCTGAGGCTAGCTTTGAACTCATGATCCTCCTGCCTCAGCCTCCCGAGCCACTGGGATTACAGATGTGTGCTACCATGCCCAGCAACAATTTTTAATAAACATATAATTACAAACTAACAATGTAAGAAACTATCATTCTATAGCTGAGTAACATACAAGAAGTTTTTCTGTGATTCAGGGATAGAACCCAGGCCTTCATACTTGCTATGTAAGTGCTTCTACCACTGAGCTACACCCCTAGTCCAAAATAAAAGTTTTTAAAATACATTTTTAGTTTCAATCAATTCAAGAAAATAAAAGGAACGATTGACAACAATATTTTTTACTGACATAAAATAAAAGCAGAAATCTAGTAAAATCAAAATACTTCAAAAATACACTTAAACATTAGTTTAAAAATAAAAGATACATAATTATTTAAAAGAAACGGGGCGGGGGAGGAGCAACAGATTTAGAAGTCTTAGAATGCTTGTGCTTCTGATAGAAAAAGTGTAAGAAGGTACTAAAAATAAATTTAAATTTCCTTTGCCTGATTTCAAGGGACTGATCCAGATGTAATTCAGGTTTGTTATCCATCCCATCATTTTTCGGGGTAGACCTATAAAAGCATAGTCACCAAAGTTTAATTAATTTTCAGATTTTTTTTCAATACAACTTTACACAGGAAAGCATATCTAGACACAGCATCCTTAAATTTTTTTTTGTTTCTATATTTTGCTTTACTTCTAGTATCTTCTAATTCTAATCTCATCATCTTCTAGTATCTCATTTAATTTTCTTCTTCAGTGCTTTTAATCTTTTTTGGATTTCTTTTTTTCTCTTGTTGCCGTTTTTAAATTTATCTTTCCAATTAAGCAAGAATTTGGGGGTCATTTTCCTTGTAGGAAATTTTCCTTTATACTTGGAGAACAAATCAGCTTCTTCTTCACTCTAAGTCACCTGATTACCGGTAAATCACTACCTTGGTCCAAGATGCATGCCTCAGGTGGTTTCAACCCGAGGAAGCACAGGTAATGAGACATCATCATCAGGGTTTTTCATTTAGATTAGAACACATGGACTCTCAGTCAAAATGCAACCAGCCTCCTCCTCCTTAACAAGACTTGGAGTGAAATTAGAATATGCACACACACTCTCTGATAACCCTTCAGACACAATGTGAAAGCCTCTGATTAAGCGATGCCTAAACCAGGCAGATTCTGCCACTTTCATGCTCTCCTAATATTCCTATTTAGTTACTTGTACTTGATAAAACCCCCCACGTTTCCAATAATAGCCAGTTTAACTGCCATCCCAGAAGAATAATGGTCTAGCTGAACTCAATCCAGATTGCAGGAACATGAGCAAATAAAATGGCTATTAACTTTAGCTACTGACTTTGAATGTTCGTTACACCACAGTGGATAAGCTGAGGAATCACATGACAACACTCACTGTTTAGAGCAGGAGGTTAGGAATGGATCACAGGGGACATAATAAAACACACTTGGCCCTCTTATGCTCAGGATCTATACTCTAGCAAATTCTTCATATTAATAAGACCAAATTCTAATAATTTACAGATCCATAATAAAAGTATGAGTGAAGTAATCATCACAGAATTTTAGTGCTGGAAAGAACCTTAGATCTAATCAGCCCTCTAATTTTACCAATGAGGAAAAAGAAGGTCAAAGGTAATGTTCATAGTGAGAATGGTGTTCATGGCGTTCATATGAACAGGACATCAATTCCTTTGTTGATTCTCAGGCCCAATCCATTCTCACTTTTACAAAATTAATTTGAAAACACTATAAGTTTGAAATAGTTTTAGATGAGATCTCAATGGATGCTTTTAAAAATGAGATAAAAACACTGTGAAAACAGTATCAATTTTACCTTGACACAGTTTGAAATTTAACATAAAAAGGTGAAAATAATAAAAAATCCCACAATATTAAAAAAAAAGCAAGGATTATTGATTTCTATTGTTACTTACATTTCACTTGTATTTAAAACCTTTTTAATTTTCTTCTTCAGTGCTTTTAATCTTTCTTGGATTTCTTTTTTCTCTTGTTGCCATTTTTTAATTTCTCTTTCCAAATCTTGGAGGAACCAATCTAATTCTGTCTTTGAGATCTAAAAACATTTTAGAAAGTACTTTAATTAATGACAAGATTTACTTTTACTTAGCTTACACTAAGACACCTGAGTTCAAGGGAACAGTACACATAAACTTGCACCTATGCCGGCTATGCCCCTGTGGCCAGCCATGGGATAGAGACAACACAGCTGCATCCTAACCACTAAGTGCATCTGAACCCAGGAAGGTTACACTGGAGAACCACTTCAACGGGCTCACAGGTATTCACACTCCACTCTTCAGTCTACATGATTCCCCAATCTAGACATAATTTGTATGTTTACTTGACAAGTCTGAGGTTTTTTGTTTGCTTTTAAAAATATGAGTGAGATGCCTCTGGCAGCTTTTTAAAATATTTATTTATTCTAATTAGTTATACATGAAGCATTTCAATTCATAGTACACATATAGAGCACAATTTTTCATGTCTCTGGTTGTACAAAAAGTAGAGTCACACCATTTATGTCTTCATACATGAGTACTTTATATATCCTAAAGATTAGTGCTCTACCTGATGTGCGTGTGGTAAAAATTTGCTCACATTCTGTAGGCTCTCTTCACCTCACTGATTGATTCTTTTGCTGAGAAGAAGCTTTTCAGTTTGAATTCATCCCATTTATTGATTCCTGATATTATTTCTTGCACTGTAGGAGTCTTGTTAAGGAAGTCAGGGCCTAATTAGACATGATGAAGATTTAGGCCTACTTTTACTTCTATTAGGCGAAGGGTCTCTGGTTTGATTCCTAGTCCTTGATCCAGTTTGAGTTGAGTTTTGTGCATGGTGAGAGATAGGGCCTTTGTTTCATTTTGCTGCATATGGATTTCTAATTTTCCCAGCACCATTTGGAAGAGGCTATCTTTTTTAAAAAAAATATTTTATCTTTTAGTTGTAGTTGGACACAATACCTTTATTTCACTTATTTTTTTCTGTGGTGCTGAGGATTGAACCCAGGGTCTCACATGAGTCAGGCGAGTGCTCTACTGCTGAAACACAACCCCAGCCCATATATTGGAGGCTATCTTTCCTCCAATATATGGTTTTGGTGTCTTTCTCTAGCATGAGACACCTGTATTTATGTGAGGGTTTGTCTCGGTGTCCTCTATTCTGTATCACTGGACTACAAGTCTATTTTGGAGCCAATATCATGCTGTTTTTGTTACTGTTGCTCTGTAGTATAGTTTAAGGTCTAGGATAATGATGCCACCCATTTCACACTTCTTGCTAAGGACTGCTTTGGCTATTCTGGGTCTCTTATTTTTCCAGATGAATTTCATGATTGCTTTTTCTATTTCTATGAGGAATGTCATTAAGATTTGATTGGGGGCTAGGGATGTGGCTCAAGCGGTAGCGCACTCGCCTGGCATGCGTGCGGCCCGGGTTCGATCCTCAGCACCACATACAAAGATGTTGTGTCCGCCAATAACTAAAAAATAAAATTCTCTCTCTTTAAAAAAAAAAGATTTGATTGGAATTGCATTAAATCTGTATAGTGCTTTTGGTAGTACGGTCATTTTGACAATATTAATTCTACTTATCCACGAACAAGGGAGATCTTTCTATCTTCTAAGGTCTTCTTTTATTTCTTTCTTTAGCATTCTATAATTCTCATTGTAGAGGTCTTTCACCTCTTTTGTTAAGCTGATTCCCAAGTATCTAATTTTTTTTTTTGAGGCTACTGTAAATGGGGTTGTTTTCCTAGTTTCTCTTTCAAAGGATTTGTCACTGATGTACAGAAATGCCTTTGATTTATGGGTGTTGATTTTATATCCTGATTCTTGGCTGAATTCATTCATTAGTTCTAGAAGTTTTCTGATGCAATTTTTTGGATCTTCAAGGTATAGAATCATATCATTGGCAAATAGTGATAGTTTGAGTTCTTCTTTTCCTATCCATGTCCCTTTAATTTCTTTCATTTAATTCCTCTGGCTAGAGTTCCAAGAATGATGTTAAATAGAGGTGATCAAGGAGGGCATCCCTGTCTTGTTCCAGTTTTCGGAAGCAATGCTTTCAACTTTTCTCCATTTAGAATGATGTTGGCCTGGAGATATGTTCCTGTTACCACTAGTTCTTCTAGTGTTTTGAACACAAAGGGGTGCTGTATTTTGTCGAATGTTTTTCCTGCATCTATTTTGATGATCATATGATTCTTATCTTTAAGTGTCTATTGAAGGCATGTATTTATTTCTGTATGTTGAACTAACCTTAAATCCCTGGGATGAACCCCAATTGATCGTGGTGCATTATCTTTTTGATGTTTTTGTATTCAATTTGCCAGAATTTTATTGAGAATTTTTACATCTATGTTCATTAGAGATATTGGTCTGAAGTTTTCTTTCTTTGATGTGTCTTTGTCTGATTTTGGAATCAGGGTGATATTGGCCTCAGAGAATGAGTTTGGAAGTGTTCCCTCTTTTTCTATTTCATAAAATAATCTGAGGAGTACTGGTATTAGTTCTTCTTTGAAGGTCTTGTAGAACTCAGCTGTGTATCCATCTGGTCCTGAGCTTTTCTTCGTTGGTAGACTTCTGACAGTGTCTTCTATTTCATTGGTTGAAACTGATCTGTTTAACTTGTATATATCATCCTGATTCAGTTTGGATAAATCAAATGACTCTAATCTGTAGATGCCTTTGATATTTTCTATTTTATTGGAGTACAAATTTTTTTAAAAATTTCTAATTATCTTCTGCATTTCTGTAGTGTCCATCATGATATTTCCTTTTTGATCACAGAGTTTAGTAATTTGAGTTTTCTCTCCTTCTCCTCATTAGCATGGCTAAGGGCTTATCAATTTTATTTATTTTTACAAAGAACCAAATTTCTGTTTTGTCAATTTTTTAAATTGCTTCTTTTGCTTCAGTTTCATTGATTTCAGCTCTGATTTTAATTATTTCTTGTCTTCTTCTGCTTTTGGTGTTGATTTGTTCTTCTTTTTCTAGGTCTTTGAGATGTAGTGTTAGTTCATTTATTTACTGACTTTTTCTTCTTTTAAGAAATGAACTCCATGCAATGAACTTTCCACTTAGCACTGCCTTCATAGTGTCCCAGAGATTTCGATATGTTGTGTCAGTGTTCTCATTTACCTCTAAAAAGTTTTTTAATCCTCTTTGATGTCTTTTGCAACCAATTGTTCATTCAATAGCATATTATTTAGTCTTCAGGTGTTGGAGTATCTTCTATTTTTTATTTTATCAATGATTTCTAATTTCATTCCATTATGATCTGATAGAATGTAGGGTACTATCATTACGTTTTTGTATTTGCTAAGAGTTGCTTTGTGGCATAATATAAGATCTATTTTAGAAAAGGATCCATGTGCTGCTGAGAAGAAACTGTATTCACTCATTGATGGATGAAATAATCTATGTCTAAGTTATCAATTATACTTTTGAGTTCTTTAGTTTCTTTGTTTAGCTTTTGTTTGAAAGATCTATCCAGTGGTGAAAGAAGTGTGTTAAAGTCACCCAGTATTATAGTGTTGTGGTCTATTTGACTGTTGAACTTGAGAAGAGTTTGATGAATGTATATGCTACACTGTTTGGGGAATATATATTTATTATGGCCATATCTTGTTGATGATGTATGCCTCTCTCTTTTTTTTTATTGGTTGTTTAAAACATTACAAAGGTCATGACGTATCATCTTTCATACATTTGACTCAAGTGGGTTATGAACTCCCATTTTTACCCCAAATACAAATTGCAGAATCACATCGGTTACACATTCACATTTTTACATAATACCATATTAGAGACTGTTGTATTCTGTTACCTTTCCTATCCCCTACTATCCCCCACCCCTCCCCTCCCATCTTCCCTCTCTACCTGATCTGCTGTTGTTCAATTCTCTCCCTTGTTTCCCCCCCCTTCCCCTCACAACCTCATATAAATCTTTTCCTCATGCACATCCTCCCTGTTCTGTTCTTAGTTGCTCTCCTTATATCAAAGAAGACATTTGGCATTTGTTTTTTAAGGATTGGCTAGCTTCGCTTAGCATAATCTGCTCTAATGCCATCCATTCCCCTGCAAATTCCATGATTTTGTCATTTTTTAGTGCTGCGTAATACTCCGTTTTGTATAAATGCCACATTTTTTTTTATCCATTTATCTATTAAAGGGCATCTAGGTTGGTTCCACAGTCTAGCTATTGTGAATTGTGCTGCTATGGTCATTGATGTGGCAGTATCCCTATATTACGCTCTTTTAAGATCCTCAGGGAATAGTCCGAGAAGGGCGATAGCTGGGACAAATGGTGGTTCCATTCCCAGCTTTCCCAGGAATCTCCATACTGCTTTCCATGTTGGCCACACCAATTTGCAGTCCCACCAGCAATGTACAAGTGTACCCTTTTCCCCATATCCTCGCCAGCACTTGTTGTTTGACTTCAAAATGGCTGCCAATCTTACTGGAGTGAGATGGTATCTTAGGGTGGTTTTGATTTGCATTTCTCTGACTGCTAGAGATGGTGAGCATTTTTTCATGTACTTGTTGACTGATTGTATGTCCTCCTCTGAGAAGTGTCTGTTCAGGTCCTTGGCCCATTTATTGATTGGGTTGTTTGTTATCTTGTTGTCTAATTTTTTGAGTTCTTTGTATATTCTGGTTATTAGGGCTCTATCTGAAGTGTGTGGAGTAAAGATTTGTTCCCAGGATGTAGGCTCCCTGTTAAATGACATATAAGAGGAAAGGAGGGGTAAGACAAGACAATACAAATGGAAGAAATGAGATAGAGATATTGGTCTGTAGTTTTCTTTCTTTGAAGTGTCTTTGTCTGGTTTCAGGATCAAGGTGATGTTGGCCTCATAGAATGAATTTGGAAGAGCTCCTTCATTTTCTATTTCTTGAAATAGCTTGAAAGTATTGGTATTAATTCTTCTTTGAAGGTTTTGTAAAACTCCACTGTATACCCATCCGGTCCAGGGCTTTTCTTGGTTGGTAGTCTTTTGATGGCTTCTTCTATTTCTTCCTTTGTTATTGGTCTGTTTAAATTGTGTGTGTCTTCCTGACTCAATCTGGGCAGATCGTATGACTTAAGACATTTATCGATATCTTCACTATCTTCTATTTTATTGGAATATAGGGTTTCAAAATACTTTCTAATTATCTTCTGTATTTCTGTAGTGTCTGTTGTGATATTACCTTTTTCATCCCATATGTTAGTAATTTGAGTTCTCTCTTCTTCTCTTCATTAGCATGGCTAAGGGTCTGTCGATCTTATTTATTTTTTCAAAGAACCAACTTTGAGTTTTATCAATTTTTTTCAATAATTTTTTTTGTTTCAATTTCGTTGATTTCTGCTGATTTTAATTATTTCTTGTCTTCTACTACATTTGCTATTGTTTTGCTCTTCCTTTTCTAGGGTTTTGAGGTGTAGTGTGAGTTCATTTATTTGTTGTTTTTTTCTTTTTTTGAGGAATGAACTCCAGGAAATGAATTTCCCTCTTAAAACTGCTTTCATTATGTCCCATAGATTCCAGTGTTGTGTCTGTATTGTCATTTATCTCTAAGAATTTTTTTATTTCCTCCTTTATGTCTTCTGTAACCCATTGATCATTCAGTAACATACTGTTCATTTTCCAGGTGATGCAGGATTTTTCCTTCCTTTTTTTATCATTGATTTCCAGTTTCATTCCATTATGATCAGATATGGTGCATGGTATTATCTCCACACCTTTATATTTACTAAGAGTTGCCCTATGGCATAATATATGGTCTATCTTTGAGTAGGATCCATGTGCTGCTGAGAAGAACGTGTATCCACTTGATGGTTGATATATTCTATATATGTCGGTTAAGTCTAGGTTATTGATTGTGTTATTGAGTTCTATAGTTTCGTTATTCAGCTTTTGTCTAGAGGATCTGTCTAATGGCGAGAGTGGTGTGTTGAAGTCACCCATAATTATTGTGTTGTGGTCTATTTGACTCTTGAACTTGAGGAGAGTTTGTCTTATGAACGTTGCAGCTCCATTGTTTGGTGCATACAAATTGATAATTGTTTTGTCTTGTTGGTGGATGGTTCCTTTTAACAGTATATAGTGTCCTTCTTTATCCCTTTTGATTATCTTAGGCTTGAAGTTGATTTTATTCGATATGAGTATGGCCACTCCTGCTTGCTTCCGAGGGCCATGTGAGTGGTATGATTTTTCCCAACCTTTCACCTTCAGCCTGTGTATGTCTTTTCCTATCATATGAGTCTCCTGAAGGCAACATATTGTTGGATTTGTTTTTTTGATCCAGGTTACTAGCCTATGTCTCTTGATTGGTAAATTTAGACCATTAACATTTAAGGTTACAATTGAAATATGGTTTATACTTCCAGTCATGTTTATTTATTTATTTATTTTAGTTTGGCTAGTTTTTACTCTTTGGTTATTTTTCTCCCCCTTTACTGAGATACCTCCCACTGTTAGTTTTGGGCATTATTTTTCAATTCCTCTTCTTGTAGTATTTCGCTCAAAATGCTTTGCAGTGATGGTTTTCTGGCTGTGAATTCTTTTAGCTTTTGTTTATCGTGAAATATTTTAATTTCATTGTCAAATCTGGAGCTTAATTTTGCTGGATACAGTATTCTTGGTTGGAATCCATTATTTTTCAGCGTTTGAAATACGTTGTTCCAGGATCTTCTTGCTTTCAAAGTCTGTGATGAAAAATCAGTCATTAACCTAATTGGTTTACCCCTGAATGTAATCTGCCTCCTTTCTCTCATAGCTTTTAATATTCTCTCCTTGTTCTGTATGTTGGCTACCTTCATAATTATATGTCTTGGAGTTGGTCTATTACGGTTTTGAATGTTTGGGGTCCTGTAGGCTTCCAGGATTTGGCAATCCATTCCATCTTTCATCTCTGGAAAGTTTTCTAGGATTATTTATTTTAATAGGTTGTCTATTCCTTTGGTTTGAACCTCTATACCTTCTTCTATCCCAATGACTCTCAGGTTTGGTTTTATTTATGACATCCCATATCTCTTGAATAGATTGCTCTGAGATTTAAGCATCCTTTCTGTGTTGACTATATTCTTTTCAAGTTGATAAACTTTGTCTTCATTATCTGATGTTTTGACTTCTACTTGATCTAGTCTATTTGTAATATTCTCATTTGAGTTTTTAATTTGTTTTATGGTTTCCTGCATTTCTAGGATTACTGTTTGATTTTTTTTTTTAAATCTCTATCTCCTGGTAAAACTCGTTCTTTGCCATTTGAATTTGTTTTGTTAATTCGCTTTCAAAATACACTTTCATTGCTTGGACTTGCTGTCCCATGTCTTCTCTAATATTCCGTTCCATCTGAGTTAGGTATGCCTTGAGTTCTTTCCCTGTCCATGTTTCTGATGCTTCTAGGTCCTCCTGTAGATTTAAGTTGTCCTGCATTGTTTGTAATACTTTTTTCCCTTGTTTTTTCATGTTGTTCACGTTACTTTCCAGCTCTGTTTGACTGCTGTGTTTCTGCTCTCCTATAAATTTGTTTTGATTTTGTATACCTCTGTTCTCTCTCCTATGTGGTGGTAGACTATGCCTAGAAATGTTGGGCTTTATTGTACTTTAAAGCTGATTCATTCAATTTATAAAAGGCTTCCGGATTCTGTATGCATATAGTGATTTGTTGTTTGTTCTTAGGACTTTATGTTTAGGTTAGGTGCTATGATGGTATGAGGATTAGTATGTCTTGGCTACTTTAGAAGATTGCTCTACTGAAGGGGGATACTAACAGGCGACTGGATCAGGGTGTTGGTAGTAGCTAGGTATTTAGGAGCCCTATAGACAGCCCCGAAACATTCACCTATTTGCATTTAGACAATTACACGTAATGGAAAACGTAACGCTTGGGATGAACGTTGGGGGGTAGGGGAAGGAAGGTGCTCTTAAAAAGAAAGAAGGAGAGAGAGATAGATTAGAGGAGAGTGGAAAGAACAATAAAACTTGAAACAGGAAAGAAAGAAGGAAAAAGGGATAAAAGAACAAAGAGAGAAAAAAAATTGAAGTCTTAGAGATCCATTTTCTTCTCTTCCAGTAGGCAGAGCTGTGCCAACTGCGCCGAGCTTCTGCCCTTTACGTGCCAATAGCAATCACTGTTAAGGCGGCTCCTGAGAGTCTCTCAGTCCTGTTAGTCCACAGCAGTTTCACTTCTCCGGCCCATCCCCCCTTTCCTCCTGCCAGCCAGCCAGCCAGGTCCTGTTCACCGGAGGCGGTTCCCCAAAGAACCAGTTACACTTGCAGCCCCACCGCGTGTCTATTTCCCGAACGACTGAGCGCTCTCTCCGTCATTCATCTAAGCCCCAGTGCTGTGGTGCGGTGATCTGGGGACCAACAGTTTTAATTTTTCCAGACCCCTTTGGTGGGCATGCCCCCGGAAACTGGCGGCTAAGACCTTGGGTGTCGCCGCTGGTGGTAAGGGGAGTTGGGGATCGGGAATCCCCTCTGCTTCCCTACAGACACGCCCCCCCAGGGAGATTCCCGAGGTTTCCTGGCTGCTTGTATCTAGAGGGGGTTGGAGTCACACACCTGCTAAAGTGGATTCTGCTGGGAAGGAATTCCGTGGGCCAAACTCCGGTGACGTCACCTCTCTTCTATGGCGGGCTCCAGTCTCCTTTCCGGAGTGTCCGAAGGGAGGGGTGGGACTGATCTGTCTCTGGTTGGTTTCAGCTCCCGGTTTGCTACTTCATGAAGGCCTGGCTAGAGACCTCTTCCTAGAGTCCCCGCGCCACACCTGCTGAGCCGCACCTCAGGGTCTCGCCGTGCGGTTGCTGGCAGGCAGGTGGTCCCTAGCCGCCCAGTCCTGGGGGCCGCGGGTGGGCTGGCGAGCGGTCGCCGAGTCGAGTCGCACGGGCAGCAGCTGGAGGGTCCGGACCTCTGCGCTGCGTGGTGGAGATTCACTCGTCTGGGGCAAAGTGTCACCTCCAAAAATCCTACCAATTGCCAGCAGGTCTCTCTTCAGTGGAATTTCACCAGGAGCCTCTCAACCGGTAGAATCCAAGCGTATCGATGCGTTTCTCTGACCCCGTTACTGTGGAGGTATTGAAAGCGCTGCCTCTCCGCCCGCCACCATGTTGGATGTCCCGATGTATGCGTCTCTTAAGTAGTATGAAATGTCCTTCTATATCACTTTTGATTAAATTTGGCTTAAAGTCTGCTTTATTTGATATGATAAAAAACAAATAAATAAAATAGAGCCTGGAAACCCCTGTTTGTTTCTGAAGTCCTTGTGAGTGGTATGTTTTTTTCCAACCTTTTGCCTTCAGTCTGTGGGTGTCTTCCTATGAGATGAGTCTCTTGAAGGGAACATATTGTTGGGTCTTTTTTTTTTTTAAATCCAATATGCCAGTCTTTGTCTTTTGATTGGTGAGTTTAGGCCATTAACATTCAGGAAGACATTATTTGTTTTCCCAGTCATTTTTATTTTTGGTATTTAACTTGACTTGGTTCCTCCTTTGATTGGTTTTCCCTTTAGTGTAATACCTCCCTTTGCTGATTTTCATTGTTTTTTTTTTAATATTTATTTTTTAGTTGTAGTTGGACACAATACTTTATTTATTTTTTATGTGGTGCTGAGGATCTAACCCAGGACTTTGCACTTGTGAGGTGAGCGCTCTACTGCTGAACCGTAACGCCAGCCCATCACTGTGGTTTTTCATTTCCTCCTCATGAACTATTCTGCCAAGGATGTTCTGTAGAGCAGGCTTTCAGGTTATAAATTCTTTTAACTTTTGTTTATCATGGAAGGTTTTTATTTCGTCATCAAATCTATAGCTTAATTTTGCTGGATATACGACTCTTGGTTGGCATCCATTTTCTTTCAGAGCTTGGTATATGTTGTTCCAGGATGTTCTGGCTTTCAGGGTCTGAGTTGAAAAAATCGGCAGAGATCCTAATTGGTTTCCCCCTATATGTAACCTGATTCCTTTATCTTGTGACTTTTAAAATTCTCTCCTTATTCTATATGCTAGGCCTTTTCATTATAATGTAACTTGGTGAGATTTTGTCCATTTGGTGCCCTGTAAGCCTCTTTTATTTGATTGTCCAATTCATTCTTCATGTTTGAAAAATTTTCTGATATCATTTCACTGAATAGATTGTTCATACCTTTAGTTTGTAACTCTATGTCTTCTTTGATCCCAATAATTCTTAAATTTTTTTTCTTTTAGAATTTTTTTTAGATGTAGATGGACAAAATCTCTCTATTTTACTAATTTGTTTTTTATCTGGTGCTGAGGATCGAACCCAGTGCCTCACACATGTGAGGCAAGTGCTCTGCCACTGAGCCCCAGCCCCAGCCCAGCCCTTAAATTTGGTCTTTTTGATGTTATTCCATAATTCTTGAATATTCTTCTCATGGTTTCTTATAATCTTCCCCGTGTGGTCAACATTCTTTTCAAGATTATATATTTTGTCTTCATCATCTTGAGATTCCGTCTTCCAAGAGTTCTCATCTGTAGGTGGTGCTTTCTACTGAGTTTTTAATTTGGTTTATTGTTTCTTTCATTTCAAGGATTTCCGTTTGGTTTTTTTTTTCAGGACCAGTATCTCCTTATTAAAGTAATCTTTTGCTTTCTGTATTTGCTTATGTAGCTCTACATCGAAATGATGTTTTGCTGCCTGTATTTGTTCTCTTATATCATCCTTTAATTCATAGAACATTTAAATTCTGTCCATCCGAACTCCTTCTCTGTCATTTTTTCTGTTGTGCTGGCCATGAATTCTAATGATGTAGTATCTTGGTTTGTTTGGGGCACTTTCTTCCCTTGTTTTTTCATGTTGTTCTTGTGTCTTCCCTTATTGCACTGCAGTCCAAGGCATATATTTATCCTATAAGCTTATAGTGTCCCTGCAGCATTCCAATACCTATCTTTGATATTGCTTCTAAGCCCCAGCCAGTGTTCCAAGCTGGGGGTTACCCCAACTAAAGATGGCAATGAAGATGTCCCAAGAGGGAAGTGGTTGCTTTCACTATGGAGTGTCTGGTCAGGTGGGGTCGGGCAGTGGTGGTGTGTGGCCTGTTCAGAGATACAGCTGTGTGACATACAGTGTTGTGGCTGAGGGCTTTGCGGTGTCCCTAGGTACAAGCAACTGTGTGTAGGGGAGTATGGCAGTGGTTGCAATGTCCCAAGATGGAGGTGACTGGGGAAGCCCCACACTGGTACACTATGGTCCACAAGGCAGTGGTGGCCAGAGTTTCTGTGCACGGGCAGCAGCCAGGTGTCCTGCATTGAAACCATGGCCAGGATTACTGCGTGGGAGTAGCTGTCGGGGTCCTCTAATCACTCGAAGAGAAAAAGTATTCTAAGTCACTGAGCAACACAGAATAAGCTTTCTTCTAGCCTGCCATCTTGGATCCTTCTCTGGCTTTTTATTAAAGGCGTTTGGGTTGGCTGTGTGATAAAGAGAAATGAAAAGGTCTTCTGAGGTGATGTGAGTTCCTTTTCCCCTGGAGAATCAGATTCAATGCCAACTGACACATAGCCCTTTTTGCCAGTTTCTTCTGCAGGTGCTACTTTTTGAAACATCTGAACTTACAAATGTTCTAAAAGTTTTTTTGTCCTTTTTGAAGCATCATCCATTCAATGGCAGTGAAGGATCGGGGTGTGACATGTGCTCATAAATACAGGGCACAGATAAATAAAAAAATCTCTTAAGAAAGAGAATATGAATCAGAGCACTATTAAAAGAAATAGCTAAAAGCAACATGTTAAATATTTCCCAGCTTGAAATCCCACTATTATCAATGGTTGCTTAATGAAATCCTGACTTCATATTTGCTCTAGGGGAATATTTGATGTTTTACTTCCTGTCAGGTTCCCTACAGCTTGAACTTCCTCCTTAGGCTCAGAACATATCTAAGACACTAGGCCTTCTTCCTTAGGAAGGACGTTGAATCCTAAAGTCATCACATATAGACTTCATGGGAAATAATGGCCCTGGAGTCAGAAGTGATAGTGACTTAGAAGCATTTCTCCATCTTTAGCCTTAGATATGCAGTTTCAACTTCTAGGGAAGCAGATTTGCTGGTTGGTCTGTTGCAAGCCATCCATGGGCTGTGTGAGCTATGTGCATTTGAGCATATGAGAGAACTGGTCTGGTGTTACGTCCTTTAGGGGCTGTGTGACACATGTGTGCCTTTTTTCTCACACTGCCTGTGATCCCACACAGCACCTGAGATGGGTGTGACTTGCCAAGATGTCAATCTGTTGACCACAAGACACCATCAACCAAGACTCCACTCTTTAAAACCCAATTCCTTGCCTTATTTAGGTGAAATTTTCTATTGAATGTTCTTACCCGATAAATAGAGGGGTTCGAATGTGCTTTCTTGCCCCCTTGCCTTCCAGTGTGGGAGCTGACAACTGAAGTCTCAGAGCTATCCCTGACCCCCCAAAAAGGTATTTCTGTGTTTGTATGGTTTTTTAGTTGCCAACTCGGCCAGCTGGCTATACTGGTTAAGTTCCTTTTTAAGACTGAGACCTAACTAGAGGGAAGGTGATTTAGACAGCTGTGAAACACACAGCCTACTGTTCCTAGGTGGCATTGGTTCAACAACAGTTCAGTAATGCTCTCCAAATTTTGGAGACAAGTCCTGCCCACATTTTCCTTGCTAAAACCTTCTGATCCTGAATTTGTCAAGGCATTACTGTGACAGTAACTCCCCCAAATCTACTGTATTTACAAAATCTTGTAGTCTACATGGTTCAATTCTACTCTCTAGACTGATGTTGATTTGCCTGTCTTACTGTTGGCAGCCTGGCCTATCTTGTTTTTCCACTCTGAGCCACTGATCTCACCATGGATCTAAACTCTTTGGCTGGGAGATTATGTGCAAAAACAAGGTTATGCTGGGGCATGAGGACCTACTTGACAACAAGTATTTAAGGGAGGTCAGATAACAAAAGCCACAAAGTATTGCACCTACATGTATGCACGTGTACACACACACACACACACACACACACACACACACCCCTCAGCCAATAAAAATACTACACAGGCTCATGGTTGTACTAACCACCCCTTTAATGACATAGCTGTCTTATGTTTAATAAAGAAATACCATGGCTAAATTTTATTTGTTTTTGTGTAGATACCAACCAAAAAAAATCAGGTTAGCAATTTATCCTCACAGGAAATAGGTACATTTGGTAATCATAATAACCTTACAAGCCTACAATCTGAGGTACTAAATAACTGCCCTTTAAAAAAAAAGACTACTTGAGTACAGCCACATGACAGCAGATCCAAGGCTGTACCAAGTTAAAAAGCACAAGAGCCAGAGCCCAGCAGTCAGAGCTGCCACTCCATCACAGCCTTCTTCCCTGGAAGCTTTCTGTCCCATGAGCTTCCTGATCAACCATACAAACAACAGAGCCCTGGGTGGGAGGGTGGAGAATTTAAGTTCAGTAGCTTAAGACAATAGGGAGGTGGGGGGGGGTGGGCATAGAAAAAAGTCAGACAGTGGAATGAATCTGACATAATTTTCCTATGTACATATATAAAAATATCACAGTAAATCCCAACATCATGTACATCCTCAAGAATCCAACTAGAATAAGATATATTTCATGCTTGTTTAATGATATCAAAATGGATTCTACTGTCATAGCAAGCACCTAGTCAGACTACCAGTTTATAAAACTGGAAAAGCCTCTGCCACAAAAAACAATTTCATTCATTAAACACCCACCCTTACATAAGTGTTCATTTCCCCAAATCTGCCTTATTACTCACACAGGTGGCCACAGACATTCACACTGGATTTATAAAAACACTGAATTTGCCTGAGGCAATATAAAAAATATTTAATTCTGTTACACCTTCCAACTGGTTTACTCAGACTTGTGTTCTGGGTGTCACATGCTAGACAGGACTTTTTTTTTCCCCCCTTCCCCAACCAGACAATTAAGCAGAAAGTGTCTGCATCTAACTCTTCCCATCCTTGGAATCTCCTTAGTCCTGTCCTGAGTGCAAACGGTTCTTGGGAAATATGATGGTAGTTACAAACTAACCCTTTCTTCTGTGTATTCTTGAATCTCAACAAATGAGTTTCTTGATTAAATGTCCCACTAAGCTGATTTTCACTATTTAATGTGTTATTTTAGCTGGTAATCCAGACTTCTGAAACAAATTCTTCCCTTCTTAAATAATTAATCTCCTTCTGTTTCTGAATAGAAGATAGTTATTTTTAAAAAGTAACAAACCAAAAGGAAAAAAAAGTAATTTACCAATGTTCCTCACATCTATAATTCCACTGTCCCACAAATTGCAATCTGGCCTTTCCCCTAATTAGTATTATTCCACTAGCCAGATCTTACTGATGGTCAATCTCAACTACCACAATAAATACCAGTATAGTCAAATAAGATACTTTAGATGAGAAGTTCTAACATCTCCAAGGCTCCCCATGAGTTTTGTCACATGTCCTTAGAAATAGATGAAGATGATGGTAATAACAGCAATAGTGATAATAGTGGCAGCTAATACTTACTGAGTCCTTACTTTGTACCAGCCAGTTATAAGTACTTTACAAGTGTTAATCTAAACCCATGAAATGGAGCAATTATTACCCGAATTTTTCACAAGGGCCCAGACAAGTTAAGCCATGTGCAGACTAGAACTATTTGAATAAAAACAGTCTGGAGCTAAGCCCTGGAGCCAGACTGACAGCTCACACTTGGAAGCTCTGATACAGAGGCACAGGCAGAAATATAACTTGGAACTTAGTCACCTTGAGAGAGATTTTTACTTAACCAGGTAAACTGAATTATGGATAAATGAAAGCTAATGTTTATAGCCCTTTTCTCAAAACCAGATTGCAAAGGTTTTATAGCACTGCAAGGTACACTGTCGATTGAATATGCAGTACAGAAATTTGAAAGAGACTTGTCTAAGAAAGAGTCCTCTCTGTTTAGCCAACGGTGTGGTTCAGCTAATGGGAGGCTCATAAGCACAGTTATATGTTCCCAATTATGCCACATGCAATTAAGGAGGGCTTCAGACAGGATTACCTTGTTTTCTTCTAAGTTCCTTTTCAACTTTTCTTCCAGGTCTCTGGTCTCTTCTGAGCTGTTGAGTTTTATCTGCTCATAATTTTCACATGCTTCCTTAAGCTGCTCTTGTAATACTTGGTATTCCTTTTCAATCTGTGAAATATCCCCCTAAAATTAAAAATCATTTAAAATGCCTACTTATGAACTTGTTCTGAATTGTCTTTTAAAATAAACAAAAGAGAATAAAAGGAAGAGGAGAATTTATAAGGAAAATGTCACAATTCAGGAATTTAAAACCTCTAAACTTTGCTTAGTAGAGCCAGCTCTTAAAATAATTAGTCATGTTACTGGAATTCCTAATGAAACTTTCAATCTGTACTATAATTGGTTGTGAATATTTGCTTGTTTTAGAAAGGTTCAGTATTAGAACAAGTTTCATTTGAATTTTACTGTATGATTAACATCACAAACTATTTAGTAGGTTTTAAAAGGTGATTATATATATGAATAGAACATAACATAACTTTGGTCCTACTTTTACATGTTTCAAATGCACAGTTGCTGGTTATTTCAAAAAGATAAATTGTTATCAAAATTGTTTCTGGCTATCTGTCTCATGAACCAGCTTCAAAACAAAAACCAAAACCCAGAAATCATACTACAATAAACATTACTATGTAAGGCTTTTTTTTTTAAACAATGTTTTTGTCAATTTTTTTTATTGAGGTACAATTAACATACAGTAAGATTTGCCAATTTTTTTGTGTGTGCATGTGGTGCTGGGCATTGAACCCATGGCCTTGTACATGCAAGGCAAGCACTCTACCAATTGAGCTATATCCCCAGCCCCTATTATGTAAAGCTTTTTAAAAACCTCTTATACACCTAGGGCTGCTGGCGATTGTACACTTCTATTATGAGAATATCTGCTGGATGCTCAAAACTTCTCCCAGCTGCAGGAGACTGCCCTCCTGTGACAGCCAGGTTTCAGAGATCTATCTCAAAGGCACAAAACTGGGCCATCTTCGACATTTCCTTTATCTCCCCACAATACCTGAGCATCTTCCAAGTGTAAAAAGACAGGGAATCAAGTATTTATAATTTTGTGATTTATCAGAGAACTGTTATCTATAACACCTGCCAGTCCACTTTGAAAAGCCCCATTTATGTCTGTACAGATTGAGAGTTTAGCACTATGAACAGACTTGATGTTTAATTAACAGATTAAATGTTCAACCTTGCGACCCACAAGCAAGATTTTATAGTTTAAGATCTTACTTATCTCTATTTTCACTCTCAATTTGTCAAAAGGATCCCAATCAATAGCAACCTAGTACTATGAATTAAATTTATATGCCCCCATATCATCACAGAGTAGGTAAGAAATTAAGTGCCACCTCTACATTATTACATTTAAACTTTGAAATACATTATTTTTGCCTTTAATCAGAAAAACAAAGATTAGGGATATGTGCCAACTTCTCAAGGTCTGAGAAGAAAGCAGAAGCCCTGGGATTCAAATGCAAGTCTGATTGAGAAACCATCAATCAGCTAGGTTAGTGTCATGGTCCTGAAACTAAGAACTAACTTAAGAAGGCACGTGTGAATATCCCAACACTGACTCATCAAATAACAGAATCTACTTGGTTTAGCATTAAGTGCAACATAAAAATTCAACACCAGTCCCTCTGCTCAGTATATACTAGATAGGCAAAAATATTCACTACAGCACTATTTATAAGCATGAAAAGCTGATATAATCTAAATGTTCAATAATAAGAAATTAGTCAAATAAATTATCATACATTCATATAATGGAATACCAAATATTGGTTTAAAATGACAGTATACATCTAAGATTATCAACTTGTCTGTTTACTAAAAATCTGTAATACATTAATAAAAGATTACAAATTTCAAGTGTAATTTATATGTGGTGATCCATCTTTTAAAAAATGCTGCTTAATTATATGCAAATGTTCAAGTAAGGCCTGAAAGACTACACATCAAAATATTAACGTGAGATAAATGTAGATGATTTTAACTTCTTTTTCATAATTTTCAATAATATTCATTTAAAAATACTTAGGGGTTCTATATTACTTTTATAAATGGCTAAAACTATAAAGCCTTTTATTCAAATAGTGGCAAGCCACACAAACTTCTAACATTACTTCTTCCTATTTAACTATATATTGGGTTTTGTAAATCATTTAACTATCAGTAATTATAGAACTGCCTAATTGTTAAATGACAGCATAATATTTCACTATATAGGGGCTGGGGATATAGCTCAGTTGGTAGAATGCTTGCCTCTCATGCACAAGGCCATGGAGTCAATCCCCAGCAGCTAAATAAATAAATAAATAAACAAGCAAGCAAGCAAGCAATGGAATACCGAGATAAAAAAATTTTTTTTCACTATGTAGATTTATCATAATTAAGTCTACTACTAATATATGTTTGAATTGTATTCATTTCTTGCTGGTTCAAATACAGACAAAACAAATATACAAATATCCTTGCTCATTGGTCTCTACATACAAATATGCGTTCAGACAAATTACACATTGCCTTCCCCAGATATTTTCATTTTATTATCATCTAATAACACATAAATGAATACTTTTCTTATTTCATGTGTGGTTATTTTTTAATGTCTAAAAATCATCTCTATTTTTTACTATGGATTACCTATTTAGTTCCTTTACCATTTTTGTGATAGGTTGGTAATCTTTTACTTATTTATAGAAACTTTACATGTTAACGAAATCAGTTCTCTATCACAGTTTCAGATAATTTTCCAGGTTTGTCATCTGTTTTCACATCCTGTGCATATAATATTTGTTCTTTTTTTAAAAATATTTTTTAGTTGCTGGTGGACCTTTATTTTCTTTAATTATTTATATGTGGTGCTGAGAATCGAACCCAGTGCCTCTAGGCAAGCACTCTACAAATGAACCACAACCTCAACCCTACACTTGTTCATATATATATATAGAGAGAGAGAGAGAGAAAGAGAGATATGCTGTGCACACATACATCCACATTATGTATGTATATGTATATAAACATCGACTTTTGTGTGTTGTATTAATCTTATGAAAACATTTTCCCAGGTATTTTTATGGGTTCATTTCTTTATTTGTAAGTCTTTGATATGCCTGGAATTAATATTGGTATAAGGAAGGAGGTAGAAATTTAAGATAATGGGTTTCCATTTCACTTAACATTATGTATTTAATAATCTACTTTTTGCTCACTGCTAATTTACCATCTTTATTATAGCTTAAATTTCTATATTATTCTATCCTTTTAGACTCTCATCTAATGACCTATTTATGTGATATTAAGATTTTTTGAAATCTAGCACAATCCCCCTTCTTATAATTTCTTTTCCTTGGTCATTCCTTTTTTTTTTTTTTGATATTTAGTTTTTAGTTGTAACTGGACACAATATCTTTATTTTATTTATTTATTTTTATGTGGTGCTGAGGATCGAATGCAGGGCCTCGCATGTGCTAGACGAGCACTCTGCCACTGAGCTAAAACCCCAGCCCCTTCTTGATATTCATTTTTCCATACAGGAACTTTTTAATCAATTTGTCTAGTTCCAAATAAATACTGTGCAGTAGCCAGCCGCCAGACTCCAAGTTTAGGTCCCAGTATCTTAGCCTCTTGGTATTCATACCCTGAGACAAACCTTTCCTACCAGGTATAAGGGCCAATGAGTTGGGTCTTTGTGACTGACAGAATACAGGGGAAACAATTAAGTATGACTTCTTAAAGTTAAGTCATAAAAGCTATTGCACTACATTGAGGTCTGCAAGGTAAGGAAATGAAGGCTCCTATCAACTGCCAGCACCAACTTGCCAACCATGCGAGAGAGACATCTTGGAACTGGAATCTCAAGCCCTATTTACTCCTGCAGATAACTAAGCCCTCCCTAGTCCAAATCTCTACTGTAACCTCATGAAGATCTCCAGATCTACCCAGCTAATCTGCTCCCGAGTTCCTGACAAAGAGAAACTGTAAGACAATGTTTTAAGCCACTAGATTTTGAAGTAATTTGTTATATTACAATAGATAACCAATACACTTTGTTCATGTGTATCAGAATAGTGTTAAATTTCAAATCTCTGTTACAATAGGTCTTCCCATCCAAGTGTACAGAATACTATTTCATTTACATCTTCTGTGTATTTCTCAGTAGCATTTTAAAGATTTTTTTAAACATATAAATTTATCATTTTGTTATTAAAAATGGAATATTTTTTTCTAATATACATCCTAACAGGTTGTTGTTAGTACACACACAAGTACTTATTTTGTATTCAGTCACCTTTCTGAATTCTTTTAATTTGGTATAGATTTTCAGTTATCATTTTGAATTTCCAGGTATACAACCTTAGCCTCTATAATTAATGATACTTACACTTCCTCTTTTATATCTTATTTCTTTCTCAGATCTAATTTTGTCAGTATCTCAGGGTAATAATAAATACTAATGAGAATGTTTTGCCTTTAAACAAGATGATGGCTTTTAGCTTAAGAGAAAAAGCTTGCTAAGAAATACTCGATTCCCATTTTATTAAAACTTTTGGTCAAAAAAGGGTCTGGGACTTGAATTTTATCCAATACCTTTTCAGCAAAAGTTGATCAAGTAACTTTTGTTCTTTGACATTTTAAAAAATATTTCTAGTTGTAGATGGATACAATACCTTTATTTACTTTTTTGTGGTGCTGAGGATCAAACCCAGTGCCTCACACATGCTAGGCAAGTGCTCTACCACTGGGCTATACCCCAGACTTCCTTTGAAATTTTAACAAAGTATATTACATTAATGGGTTTTTCTAACTGAAACATTCTTAAAATGATAAAGGTCTTTATAATATATTTACATATCATTCAAGCTTATTTATTATGAATTAATACATGCTCATTATACCAGTTAAAACAATAAAGCCATTATACTTACAAATAAATGACAGGAAAAAACTTAGCTTTTCTTTTGCTTGCTCTTCTCATATTTCAACAATATAAGCAACTTAATTTTTTTTATTATATCCTAAAGTTTATTCCAGAACTGTATAAAATTAGCTAACTCTAAAGTAGTTGTAATTCATCATCCCATCTAGATAAATTAATGAAAATCAAATCTTTAAACAGTTTAATACAATTTTGACTCACCTGTTGTATCTCAAAAGGATCATATGGCTCAGTGTTGACTTCTTGGTTTGTTATGTTCCAAGACACCTATGTTGCAAAATACACAAATTTAATTTACCTCAATTGATATGGTAAAACAAATTTGCCATGTAATAACATTTTAAAACGCACCCACAATTTTTCAAGGTTTGGGTCCCCTTACCAATAAAGGTTATGTTTCATAGAATTAGTATAACTGAAAATGTCAGTTCATTACTCTTGTTTTTAAATTTTTTTAAAAATTTTTTATTTGTAGATGGACACAACACAATGCCTTTATTTTTATGTGGTGCTGAGAATCGAACCCAGGTCCCGCCCATGCTAGGCGAGCGCTCTACTGCTGAGCCACAATCCCAGCCCCAAGTTCATTCCTCTTCATTATTATTTTTTTCAAAGTTCCCTAGAAAATTGAAAACTTCAGAAGAGGTGCAATTTGATAAGGATTTAACGTATTCACACCCTAGAAAAGAACACTGATTTATTTTCATGCTTGTTAGATAGGAACACTTAATTCCTCATTTCTCTCCACCTGATTTTTTTTTCCCCCTCTTTATACTAGTGATTGAACCCAGGGATATTACCATTGAGATACGGTCTCACTAAGTTGCTAAGGCCAATCTCGACCTTCTGATATTATTCCTGCCTCAGCCTCTGGAGTCGCTGGATTATGGGTATGTTCCACTATGTCTTGCTACTTGTCTCTTTTTTAACTTTCCCAATACTCCAGACTCTTCCTTTTTTCTTTCCTAGGGAAGCTGCCAGCAAATTTTCCCTTCCTCCCCCATGCAATAGTCCTATGGGAAGATACCCTAAGTGGGGAGGCCTCCTATTTGGGTTCTGCTGGAACTGCTGGGTAAGTGGGTGAGATAAGGACTTTATTGTTTGCATATGTACTTCTCTACAGCAGTGGCCACATCCTCCTTTTGTGTCCTTATTAATTATGAAGGCAATATTTTGGCTCCATCTGCTGACTCATTAACCTTATTGCTTATTTGGTGTAAAATGTGGTCAGGGAAGAATAAGATTTACTGGGCCAAAACTTCTTTCTGACAAAATTACCTACCATGCCCCTCAAAAAAATTCATATTTTAAAAATATTTTCAGGCAAAAACTTCAGTAACCATTATAAAGTCAATAATTTCTAAGAACATTAGTAAATAAAATGGTGATTTAAAAAAAAAGGAAAATACACCTTTCTCTTTAAATCTTACCTGTACAGCAACCATCTGTGTATGTGGAATATTTGTTAGGGCACTGGACATTTCTGGACTGACTTCACATTTGTTTTTAGGGTTCCCACAGTGCCCATCATTTCTGTGAGACTCACTTGGGGCTGTACCAGCATCACCTAGGCTGCTCTGTGACTTTACATGTATTCCCAAAGAGTCCTCAAGGATCTGTGTTTCAGAGACAATCTGGTTACCAGCAGCACTCTTAGCATTTAAATTGTGATCCTCAAAATAGGCAGCAGTGTTTTTATCAGCTTTGTCACTGGCTACAAGAGATGGCACCACTGGTATCGATCTCTGCAGCTGATATTCAGAAGAAATGTTGGCCAAAGGTGTGTAGATGCTGGTGTACTGGGGCAAACTTGGTAACACATTTATGTATGTTGGTGGTGTCTGGGTGATGTCAAATCCCTGAAAAGGAAGATATGTACAGTATCCTGTGACCAAGTGAGACTGAGTCCAATAGGTTGGTTTCCCATCCTCAGGAACTGGTTTGAGAGAATGAGAGGAGACTTGTTTGTGATTTACATCCTCAGAGACTGATATGGGAGAATCAGAAGAGACCCCTTGGGGTTTCTCATTCTCAGAAACTGGACTGGAATAACTATCAGGTACTGATTTGGGTGTAATGTCTTCACAAGTTGGTTTGGGAGAATCAGCAGACACAGGTTTGGGCTTCACATCCTCAGAAACTGGTGCTGAAGACAAATCAGACACTGGTTTGGACTTTACATCTGGTTTAAATTCCCTAGCAGTTGGATTCAGTGGTAGTTTGACTCGTAAATACTCTCCTGTTTTTGAAATTTCTTCCACTTTTGTTTTAATGTTTTTCTTCTTTCTTTTTTTCTTAAGTCGTAATGCAACTTTTTTTAATGCAATACAGTTGTCAATCACAACAAAACGAGGACATCCCAGGAGAAAAGATTTTAAACCTCCTGCTTTTTCTAGTATCTGTCGAGTTTCTTCTGGGAAAAACTCATATTCTTCAGAGAACATCTTGTTACTCATATCCAAGGGACCATGTTCCTCCAACAACTGAGAGAAATAACTGGGAAAAAATTTACATTTACATAAGTTACTAAGTGGAAGTACTTGCACATATTTATTTTTATAAAAGTTTATTCTCCCAAAGCAAAATACTATTTTACTTCTCACTGATCTCAAATGGTCTCCAAAGACAAATAAAAGGTTAAGTATAATCAATATTACAATAAATAAAACTGTCTACCCCTTAGAAAATAATCCTTTAAAGCTTTTTTTTGGGGGGGAGGAAGCCAAAGGAAATCAAAAAGTTATTTTTAAATTTTAATTATATAATTATGCAATCTCTTTAAAAAGCAATGAACAAGCAAAATTTATTCAGAAATACCATGATCAATAACAAGAATGTCACAAGAGAAAATCTTTGAAAATCCTATCTCAATTTGCATACAGTGCAATGATTCACAAGGAAAAGGAAACTGCTCTTATAATTCAGCAATGAGGTACCAATCACAAAGGGGATGGACTCCGATCCAAGTAATAATTACCAAGTAGCTAGGAAGTCACAATTCTGAAGAATATGTAATTCTTCTCATGTAAGTTTGACTCAGTGATACTCTTTAATATTTGTTATGGGGAACAAAACTACGTAGTCCAATGAATGTTTTAATTTTTTAAAAAAGAGTCTATATACCATTCTACTGTTGAAAAATACCCACCATTTGTAATTAGGTAAAAAAAAAAAGCAAATGACAAGCTAAGTAACTTAGGGCCTTACTAAGTTGCTGAGGCTGACCTCAAAACTTGCAATCCTCCTGCCTCAGCCTATGAGTTGCTGGGGTTATAGATGTGTGCCACTCTGTCTGGTTAGAAAAAAAATCTTCAAAGAAAAAAAAAAAAACAGTCCATGTTTTTTCTAATGCTAAGCAGCAATGAATTTTTCATATATTCAAGCAGAACAAAATTTAATTCGACAAGGATTTTTAGCTCAAATAGAAATGGTACTATAACCATACTATGAAGAACATTTTTATAGTTACTATTATTTGAAAAATACAAAATGAATTTTTACTCTATATTTAGACTTTTCTAGTCTTAGTATATACAGGGTCCAAAATAGCACAAATATGATTTTTTCATAATCTAGTGTTTTACAAGGGTTAGAATCAAATCTCTCAACAGTGCACATTAGTACTGGTGTGGCTGTTTAGTAAAGATGAAAGAAGTTATAATGAAAGATGCTAAATACACTGAGATGATGAGGCTCAAGATCATTTCAGTTTTTGCAGTTTAAGAGATTTCTCTTCTCTTTCAATATCTGGCCCCCTTCAAATTCCTCAGTCTCTAAAAGGAATAGTATTCCTATACCTAACCAGAGATGAAGTAGTAGACACACATATAAGAGTAAAAAATAATAATAAAGTCAATTACATCAGGGATATTAATAGTTATTGTATATATATATCTGCATGTTGCTCTGTGTATATATAACATTTTCATAACATATCATCACTATTATCTCAAGTGGTCAAAGAAGGACTTGCAGAATGCCAGGGCATGTCACCATCAGCACAGGGGAAAGGACAAGGATGGGAAAGACATTTCCAAGGACATTCCCATTCTGCTATTCTGAGAGTACCCTTTGAAAATCATGTTCTTGATTCTTATTTCAAAACATCACCTTCATGTGTAATACACTGTAAAACTACCAACGATCACCTTGACTCTCCTCTATGCTGCAGGGCTACATGAGAGACCTCTGCCCTATACTTTCCTCAAATCTGCAACAGCACTTAACCTTATGTGGCTAATAAATCTCGGCTAACACTACTGAGGTGCTATTAGGAAACAATAAAGGCAAAGTACCTGTTTCAACTACATAAATCCTAAAATGTTACAAAGGGCCTTTAAAAAGAAATTAGGCTAAATTCCTATTTTAAGATGTTACACAATGGGGCTGGGGTTGTGGCTCAGCGGTAGAGCTCTCGCCTCGCACATGAGAGACCCTGGGTTCAATCCTCTGCACCACATAAGAATAAATAAGTGAAATAAAGGTATTGTTTCCAACTACAAATAAAAAAATAAATATTAAAAAAGATGTTACACTAAAGTCAAGAAAAGCTTAATTTATAGTAGTTACCCCATATTCTTGACTCCTTGTCCAATATTTTTCTACTCAACATTCTTTTCAGATATAAAAGTTTAATTTTAATTTCCTTTTATACTTAGCCAATAAAATAAGCCATCATTTTTAAGCCATCATATGTTTACTTTTTTAAAATTGGTACCAGGGATTGAACTCAGGACGATTAACCATTGAGCCACATCCCAACCCTTTTTACTTTTTATTTTGAGACAGGGTCTCCCTAAGTTGCTCAGGGCTACACTAAGTTGCTGAGGCTGGCCTTGAACTTGCCATCCTCCTGCCTCAGCCTCCTGAACCTCCAGAATGTTAGCTGTGCACCACCACACCCAGTTTACTTTAGAAATTTCAAGAATTAGGTTTTAAGATATACCTTCCTATAACTTCTACGTTTTCTACTATGATAAGATATAAATTTTATCTCAAAAATAAAAAAAAAACAAATCAGTCTACTTTTTTCTCATAAATCTGTTTAATTTCTTCCCACTTCAGTGGCAATAAATTCTTTAAGATAAAAGCTACTAAAAATTACATATTTTAGCTTCAGTTTTGGATGCTTGAAACAAATTCCAAGATATTTTAAGAATACCAGTGAAATTTTATAGGTAAATATTTTGTCATCTAGGAGTCCTATGGAAATATGATTTGCTCAGTATTTCAATTCTAAGGAAAAAATCACAAAAACGAAACCCAATTTTAACTAGACTGAATGGCAATAATGGGTTGAAGAAAAAAGAAGAAATGACCATACTATGAACGAGTGACAGAATTTTCGGGAAAATAGTTAGTTTTAAAATTAATTTCTTAATAGAGATCCTAACCCTCAATTTCTTAAACAAAGCCTTGTGTACTGCTTATTAATGCCAATCTCAGAATGGTAAGCGGTTCCCTAGATTTTATCCACCCTACTCAAACTTCAATTGTTAAATTTTGCATTCATATTTTCAATCCTAAAGTAACTCATACCCAGTCACTTAAAAAGGAAAGTATGTTGGGGCTGAGGGTGTGGCTCAGCAATACCACACTTGCCTGAGATATGTGAGGCACTGGATTTGATTCTCAGCACCGCATATAAATAAATAAAATAAAAGTCTATCAACAACTAAAAAATATTTTTTTAAAAAAAGGAAAACATGTTTCTCTTTTACATCATTTTCAGGAAGTCCAGTATCTAATAGAAGACAGGATTCTGTACTTGTACTATTAACACAGCTGAACAATTATAATCCAAGCTGAAGTACTAATAGCATCCTAGGATTCTTTCCCCCAATAAAAAGGGTAATACTTCACCAAGCTACATAATTGAGATGCCAATTAAGATGCTGCATTTTGAGATGCCAAGCCACTTCAACATAAGAACAATTAGACCAAATAATCATATTATTCTGTCAAATGAATACCTAGGAATTCATGATAAAAATATTATAGCTGAAAGCTTTGTTTATCGTTTCTATCGAGACATACCAGAACAATTTTAGAAGTATCTATATTAGCAGCTCAAACTGTCAAAACCAAAGATTAGTATGACCCTAAATTTAATAATTAAAAATCCTCAATTAACTACATGTAATATGTGGCAAATGTTCTCAGAATATTCTTCTCCAGAGATTGTGAACAAATAAATGAGTACTGTAAAAAAAAAAATGACTTTTGATTTTTAATTGGCAGTCTTAGTATAAGGAATATTAGTTGTAGGAATATTAATCTACTTACTCATACAGAGTTGAGCATTTTTGTTTTGGGTTAATATCCCATATTTTCTTATTGCGGACAACATATTCATTACTGTGCTGGTCATAGAGAGCTTCAAATTCTTCTACATCTTGCCGAAGATGGTTAGGCACAGCAAATGGGCCTGCAGAATCTGAATTGCGTCTTCTGATTAAAAAGATAATTTTGTTAATTAATAAACTTTTGGATAGGCTAGATGAACATTTAATGGAAAAAAACAACATGATGGTAACGAACATACGACTTGATTTTATGTGGAAGGAGAGTACTACCAGAGAGCTTAGTGTGGTAAAGATACCCTTCATAATTATAGTCAAGAAACATTATATCTGACATTCTAAGTAAGCACTTTTAATTTAGCCCTAAACCAAGCACATTTTCCCGCAGCTCCAGTTTAAAAAAAATCAATATTGTATTAATTATAACTTGTTAAAGGGTTGAGAGACAAATGAAGATCTTATAATTGCTATTAATTTAAGTGATACTGAGACTGGTAAAAAGTACTAATAAAAAGTTTTTTTTAAAAAAAGAATATGATGGCTGGGGTTGTGGCTCAGAGGTAGAGTGCTCGCCTAGCATGCGTGAGGCACTGGGTTTGATCCTCAGCACCACATAAAATAAAAAATAAAGACACTGTATCCACCTATAATTACAAATAAATAAATAAATATTTTTAAAAAAAGAATATGAGATTTTAGTACTTTCAAAAGATACAGTAGATTGAGTGTGGGACCTAAACCAGACAGTATGGTTTAAATCCTGTCTCTGCTATTTATATAAGCCTTATGCCTGGAGCAAGTCATTCAACTACAACTGCCTGAGTTTCTTTATTTATACTATGGACACAATATCAGTACTTATATCCTAGAGTGGAGGAATGGATTAAATTAATTTATATATGTAAATGCCTTAGAGTAGTGCCTCATACATATTTGTTCATTTCAATGAAGACTGTTATATTATGATCTGTATGTCTGCGTTCCCCAAAAACTCATAGGTCATGAGGGCAAAGACATGATGAATGGGATTTGTACCTTTACAAAAGTATCTTTAGAAAGCTGCCTTATTTTTATGGTTTAGACATGATGTGTCCCACAAAATCTCACATGTGAGACAATGCAAGAAAGTTTTGAGGTAAAATGATTGGGGTCTGAGAGCCTTACTGCTTTCCTCTACCACCTCCTTCCACCATGATGTGCTGCCTCTGGTACAGAACAATGAAGCTGATGTCAATGGACGAGACCTCTGAAACCATGACCCCCAAATAAACTTTTCCTCCTTTAAAATTGTTCTTGTTAGATCTTTTGGTCACAGCAGCAAAAATGCTGACTAAAACACTTGTCCATGTATCATGTGAGAAAAAAGTGAGAAGGTACCATCTATGAACCAGACCCTCATGAGACAACAGATATGTCAGCTCTTTGATCCTGAACTTCTTAGCCTAAAGAACTGAGAAAAGCCAAGTTGTGAAAAGTAAATTTCTGTTGTTTGTAAGCCCCTCAGTTTATGGTATATTGTTCTGGCAGCCCAAATGGACAAAGACTGGATCTTAATTCCTCTACTTAGAGAATTCATGAAAATGAGTGCAATTTTTTTTTAAGAGAGGAGAGAGAGAGAGAGAGAATTTTTTAATATTTATTTTTTAGTTTTTGGTGGACACAAAATCTTTATTTTATTTTTTATGTGGTGCTGAGGATCAAACCAAGCACCCTGTGCATGCCAGGCAAGCATGTTACTGCTTGAGCCACATCCCCAGCCCCAATGAGTGCAAATTTTAACTGTTTTTTTTTTTGGGGTGCTAGGGATCGAACCCAGGGCCTTGTGCATGCAAGGCAAGCACTCTACCAACTGAGCTATATCCCCAGCCCCTGTTCTTCTTCTTCTTATTTTTTTAAATATTTTTTTTAGTTGTAGATAGACACAATGCCTTTATTTATTTTTATGTGGTGCTGAGGATTGAACCCTGTGCCTCACAAATTTGAGGCAAGTACTCTACCACTGAGCCACAACCCCAGCCCAAATTTTAACTGTTCTTAAACTCCCTAAGAAATGTGAGCTTCTTTGTTTGGTATTATCAGTTTCTTTAAAACATAGCTTCAACAATCAGAGGCATGAAAAATCATATAAAGTTAAACCATAACATCATATATAGCTTCCCAAATAGCTTCTTTCTCCTATTATAGTAGCATTAGTTAATTATCAATAGGACATTCTCTTTACTGAATACTTTAAAGGACATTTTCTAGACATTTTTCTAGGGATTTCCCATAGTGCCCTGAACACAGTGCATCCTCAATATATGCTTACTGAATAAATCATCATTCCTGAGACTTTAACTCATAATGAATTCTTAATAACAAGCCATGCTATTAATTCAATTGAGATATATTATATCAGGTTGTCAATATGTAAATCTTTAAAAATGAAAGGGAAATACAACACAAGTTTAGAGTACATTAAATTAACATGCCTTATCAAGTGAAAAGCATGTGAGTTATAATGAGGCAAAAATTTTAACAATCATACTTACTTATAATCTTCACCTGAACCGATAGTCTCATTATTTGGTGTTACTGTAGTTGTTCCAGACCCAACTAACATTGGCTGGTTTAAAAGAAAAAAAAAATGACAATGACATCTAATTTAAAAGTCTATGAAAGAAAAACATTATCATTAAAATTTATAAACATTTATATAATATTTTAAACCTATTTTTAATATTTAAAACAATATGTAAAACCTATCCAAATTTTCTTATAAATAGGAACACATAGTAATATAAGTTTCAATGGCCAGAAATAAATTCAAATTAACATTTGGGATAGTTTCCAGTGCTCCAAAAAACTTTAAATGTCACTTAAATTTCCATATTAGTTAAAGACACATGGTCAAAGGTACAAGGAAGCTTATACTGGAATTCAAGCTGCCTGCATTCTCCTCTAACACTTGCACATTCTCTCTACCCCTGTTCCTCTTTTGCCCCCAAGACATGCTGAAACCAAGAGGAATGCGCTATGATGCTGAAATAATGAGAATAGAGCCTTAGGTGAAAAGGAAAAGTTCCCATCTATTCTAAGACCGATATGATGACTAGAATTCATCATTCTTATTTGAATATTTTAGATAATAAATATTTAAATAAATAATTCCAACAAGAGCTTTTGAATACTAGAAACCAATATCTTATATATTCTTATCTCTCCCTAAAATTCAGCACAGAAATAACAATAAATAATTATTAAAGATTTACTACCCAATAAGCAAAGGTTATTATAACAGGCACAGGAAAGTCAAATAACTTGCTCAAGGTCACCGAAAATAATTGGTAGAACCAAGACAGGAACTCTACCCTATGGCTATCCATAATAGAGTACTACATTATATTTTTACTCAGAAATATCTAGAAAATATAAATAACTATAAAGATTAAGAGTTTCTTTCAAGAGTTATTTATGTGCAACATGAACCTTAAATTTCCTCAAAATGTAGAAGACTGCCAAAATAGACTAAACCCTTGAAAGTCTTTCTCTACAAAATGTTTCAAAATACTACAAGAATTGCTTATTTCTAACTTATATATCCATTTTTGAGAGTCTGGGCAGGAATTAATTCAGAAAATATTCCATACCTTTGTGTCTTTTGGCTTCTTTTTCTTGCCTTTGTTTTTAACCTTGGTAGAACTAAACTGAAAAATGGGGGGGGGGGGACAAAACAAAACAATGAACACTCAAATAACAGCATTATGTAGGTCAACATAAACAAACCACATTAAGTTTCACAGACTAATCATCAGTTACATGTATATAAAATGTTGTGTATCAGCCCAAGTGCTATGGCTTATAATAAAAAAGAAGAAAAGGCTTAATAATGCCAAATGTTATGATTAAAATTAAGTTTTCCTAACATTTTAATCTCATTTTCAACAGGGCTTATGTTATTCTAAATAATTAACTAAACTTTTAAGTAATTCTGATTATGTGCTATAATAGCATTTAATGATATCCCTTTTACTAAGCCAGATAATGGGGCACAAAGAGTGAAAGGAGCAGTATTAATTTCTCTATATGGGTATGTTAGCTGTACTTCCATACTTAGCAGGGCAAAATCTGATAGAGCAGAGTAAGACAGAATTCCATATATTTGATCCTGAAAATGATAAACAAGTATCTTTCTCTTTGAAAACTGCCACAGTGCTATCCTTTTCATTATTTAATCATGTTCCTCAAATGAAGAATTTCTGGCCTGCCAGAAAGAATAAAAGACAACCACAAGTTGTCAAGGAAAACAGCTCTTGAATTACTCTTAAGTTAAACTCATGTTGGAGCTAAGTGAAACAAAGTCCCTTTATTTTCCTTCAGCACAAAAATACCACAATTTTTTTCTCAACTAAAGAACTTTTCCTTTTCTCCTTCTAATATTAACATTTATTAGTTGTAAAACTTTATGGAAAGTATTTAACTTAAGCCTCAGAGTTTGCTGAGGAATGCCCCATTCCTAAGAGGATGAGTGGAAATAACTTTCTAATGAAATGGCATACATATTCAGAAATCCTCTCAATTTGGTTCTGAAATGCTACCTGTGATGTAAGCAAATACTGGCCTCGTTATTCCTCTTCTCCTTTGGCTAATGCAAATTAGAACATATGATTTAAAGTGGTCAAGTAGCTTACCGGAGCTTCACCACTATCTTGTTTCCTTAATACAGTACAGCGGCTGTCTGTAGAAGAAACAGAAGGTTCTATGAGGAAACTAAATATTTACATTACCATATAATATACTGAAGTCTTAAAACTACCACAAGACCACTATCACAGACTACATTCTATTCCTTATTTGGCTCTGATAAACGTTTAGTTTAAAAACCAAGGGTAGTAATGTAGTGGGGCAGGTGGCTCACTCTTATAATCCTAGTTATTAGGGAGGCTGAGGCAGAAGAATCACAAATTAAAGGCTAGGGCAACTTAGTGAGACCCTATCTCAAAATTTTAAAAAAAGGGGTTGTAGGTGTAGCTCAGTGATTGAGGAACTGCGTAACATGCAGGGTTTGGGCTTCAATCCCTGGCACTGCAAACAAAACAAATCCAAGGGCAAAATGACTAACTAAACATAATGTTACAGGTATGACAAATAAGATGTCAAAAAACCTGATGAAATAATAGTCTTCAGTCAAGAGGCCCAAGGGGAGTTAGAGAGGGCTTTGGGGAAGAAAAGAAATTTAAGTTAGACTTGGAATAAACAGGCAAAGGGAAAGCTGTGGTTAGAGTTGCATAAGCAATGGCAAGAGGCATAAAAGCACAAGACAGGTCTGGATATAGCAGCAGTAGGTGTAAGCTCAGAGAGCAGCTAGAGAAAGTGCAGAGAGATGGTGAATGTAATCTGCAGGCAAAACTAATATTTCCTTTGCAGAAAGCTTTCAATAACAGATATTCTACAGGAGTCACCAGTAGGAGTAAGAGGAAAATTACAGGCATGAAAGCCAGTTTGGAGACTTCTGGAATAGTCTAATCATGGAAAGAGAATTAAGGTCTTGTCTTGGCTTAGGAAAATGAGATGCACAGGAAAGGACAAATTAAAGATAAAGCTTATTTGGACCGGTGACAAACTAGTTAATACTAGTAATAGGGTACAGAACTAGTAATAGGGTACAGAACTAGTAATAGGGAAAAGAATAAAGGCTAATTTTAAGGTTTTTTGCTTAAAAATTAGATTTACGACAATGATCACTGTAAGGTCCTTGCTTATAGTGGACAATCAACGGTCACTTCCCCAGACATCTGGGCAGCCACCCTAAGGGACAGTCACCATTTTCCGGCTTCCTCATACCAACTCAACCCTTCACCACCCCACATTCTTTCCCGCCCAAGGGCATACCAACCCCACCCATAACTGTCCACATTAGGACCCACCTGGCTCTAATCCCTGAGCCTCTCCCAGAAAAGTCTTGAAATCCAAGCCTGTGTTGCCTCTCTCCTTCTATGGAGAGATGGCCTTTATTTATCAGCTCTGACAAACAAACTCACATATGTATCTCTGTCTGGTCTCTATCTTTCATTTATTGCTCTCCCATCTGCCAGTTCCTCACTTTCCTTTCATTGGTGCCGAAACCCGGGATCAGGTTCCCCAGAGTGCCTGCTCCCCTCTTTGAGGGTCACTGAGCATCCTTGGGCCCCGAACTGGATTCCATCATGGGACCAGGCCCTCTATTCTGCCAAATGCCCTCTCTGCACACCATCAGACATTTCAGGAAAGACCCATGTCTCCGGTCAACCTAAACGACCTACAGGTCCCGGAAAGTGACCGTTGATCATCTAGCACTCCCAGGGTTACTGGGTGGTTGGGGGCACCCTCAGCCACAGCTTTCACAGCTATGATCCCTACTGTCAACCAAGTCTATAGGTAGTCTTTTGTTTGGGTCCTGGGTTTTGAGGAAAAAAACACCGAGGATGATTGGGAGTTGTTCCTGGTGAGACGACCTCTCAGCTGTGGGTTAATCTCTACGGGCTTCTGCTCCTACTATGCAATCCCAGCTGGGTGCCCAAGTGCCTCTGTGGGCTTCTTCCCCAACGTCAGCATTGGTGATGATCCCAAGCATAACTGTCCTTTTGACTAGGTGACACTACAAACTTGGGTATGCCCCACCTCCAAACTCACCTCCTCCGTTTCACCATGGGTGGCTCCTCATCCATTCCCTTTCATAGTCCCCTAGGCTGCCTCCTGGCTAACCTTGGGCCTCTCTCTCTCACCGTGGACCTAAACCCCTCAAAACTTACCCACTTGTGCAAATCTGGCCTCAATATCCTTTGGATAACTACTCTAAATGGCTGCTTAATGGCACTCTAGATCCCAATATTATCAGAGATCTTTTTAACTATTGCGAGCAATCGGGAAAATAGAAAGAGATATCATACGTTCAGGTCTTCTCCTCCCTACGTTCTCAGCCCTCTCTCTGCAACTCCTGCTCACCCACACAAGTCCTCTTAGCTCTCACCTCCCCTTTGCCTGCTTCCAAAGGGACAGAAGACCCTCCCCAGGTCTCTTTCTTCTTTGACCCAGCGGATGAGCCCCTGCCATACCACAATTCTCTTTCTAATGAAGCCTCTGCAGCAACTGTCCCCACACCCCTCTGCCCTTCTCTCCTCCTGCCATACACTCACAGGCTGCCACTGCCCAACCTGCATCTCTGTATCCTCTACACAAGGTGACTGGGGTACATGGTGTAATCCGGGTCCAATGTGCCTTTCTTTGTCAGATCTTTCACAGATAGAAAAGTGGCTTAGATCCTATACTTCAAGTCCCACCACACCACCATATATATGCCCATATGACCTTGTCTAACACCCTCCTGCCCGAGGAACACAGGTGAGTTTGGGAGCCAGCTAGAAATTATGCTGATGAGGTACATCAGACCTCCCCTGCCATCCGATTGGCACTGACTTAGAAAGACAGCCCATAGGGCTATCAATTATGAAAGGCTCCAGGAAATCTTCCAAGATAAGAATGAAAACCTTCAGTATTTTTAGACCCCTGACCAAGGCTTTATTGCAATATACTAATCCAGACCCTGAGACTCCAGATGGGAGACCACTACTAAGGACCTACTTTCCTCCCAGAGTTTCCTGATATTAAGGCCAAACTAAGGAGCCTCGAGAGGGGGCCCCTAACTCCTTAAGCTCAGGTTTGGGGAGTAGCCTTTAAGGTGTGTAACAGGAGAGATGAGAAGGACCGGAAGCAGAAATATCAGATGCTCTCTCAAGCCATCTGGCCGGCCTCAGCATCTGTCCTTGATTCCACTGGCCTGTGGAAGTGTCCCTCGGGACCACCTGGACCTGTTTTAAATGTGGTCAGACAGGTCACTGGGCTCATACTTGTCCTAAGCCTTGGAAGCCTCCAGGCCCTTGTCCTAAATGCCATCAGAAGGGACACTGGGCCCTGATTGTCCCCAGCCCATAGAGGCCTCTGGCCATCTGGTTCCCCTTTCCAACTCTTAGGACTGGCTGCAGAGGACTGACGAGGCCCAGGTTCCCATCACCCGACCACTATGATCACAGGAAACCAGGGTAACTCCACAGGCCTGTATCCTTCCTCCTAGACACCTGGCTACACATTCAGTCCTCAAGGAGTTCTGGGGGCCTACCACTCGTTCTGTGACCTCTATTGTCAGGGCAGAAGGCAAACCTTACCAGCCCTTGCAAACATCTAGACCTGTTTGTGCCTTTGGCTCTCTAGTTTTCGCCCACTCCTTTTGGTCATTCCATAGTACCCTGGTTCCCCTTATGGGAAGGGACATCTTCACAAAGTTGGGAACTATGCTTTCCTTCTCCCCTCATATATGCTTCCATCCAAACTCGCTGGTCGCTTCCCTGATCCACACCCTTACTTTCGGGACCTTCCCCTATTCTGTCAGTGCCTTCCCATTACCCCCGTCCAAGGTGAACCCTAATGTCCAGGATGTCTCAAATCCTTCTTTTGCCTCACAACATGAACCCATTTACATCTATCGCAAAATTTTTTGCAGAGCAGCCTTGATCACATTCTCCCATGAGCTTTTGCTCTCCCCTCCGGGGATTCGGGATCCTGAACTGAGGGCCCAGGATAATTACCACACACCTTCTTCCATTCACCTAGCGTTCTTCTTCTTCATCCACACTCCAGCCTCATTTGGGTAAGTGACTTTGCCCTTCCCCTCCTACTCCCTACAGACAGCACTGACAAGTCTCCTCTCTAGAACTTATATCTTGGCCCAGCACCAAGGTTCTCACCCATCCCTTCCCCTAGGCAAGTTCACCCTCGAGTCCTGGTTCTTAGCTCCTCAGCAGAGCTCAAGAAAGCCTGGGCCAGACAACCAAGACTCTCTACCGCTAAAGCCCGGGACTAGGAAGTGGTGGGTAACTCTATCCTCTCAGTCTCAGATGCCAACTCACCATGGGAACCCTCAAATCCCATCTGACTCACCTCTCAGCTGCCTCCTCACCCACTTAGGCACACTCTGTTTGGCTCCTGATCTAAAGGTCCATCAACCAATTCAACCTTCCAATCTTCAGGAAAATGGAAGAAAATCCCTTATGTGTAGGCTTTCTCCTTTCTCTACTCTAAGCCTTCCCTTTGCTCCTTTTGCTCTCCTGCCAGCTTCTACTTGCCACTAAAGCTCTGGATTTCTCCAGAGACACTACTTCTAGACAAACAAGAGACCCAGAACTCTCCTACACTGTAAAACCCTAGGCAGCAATCTCCTTGGGCAAGACCACACTGAAACTATCACCGACAAAGGACAGACTCAGGAGACTTGATAGGAGGCCAAAGGGGGGAAAAAAAAAACCTGTCAATTTAACTTTACCCTTGCCTACCAATATTGGCCACAGACTCTCTACTCATTAACAAGTCAAAGAAATTCACCTTTGGGGCCCCACTCACCATCCTAGCTCCCTAAAGGAACGCCTCACCTACAAGGGCTTACCTTCCTTACCCCCTGTCACCTTTTATCTCTACAGGTTTTCCTGGTGGAAGATCCCAGTTCTACTTTCCACACCTGCTCACCTTTAAACCCTGCTACTCTCCTCCCCATCCTTAGGACGCTTCCACCTCTCCTCCTCTCACCCATTCATGCACTCAAACTCTGGAGGAGCTCCTTCCACACTCCTCCCACATACAGGAGGCCCCTTGCTCCAGGCAACACACGGTTCACAGATGGCTCCGCCTTCCTTCAGGAGGGAGTCCATCAGGCAGGGTCTGCTACAGTCTCTCTAACCTCCACTGTGGAAGCTGCTCCCCTCCCCAGTAACACATCCAATCATCAGACTGAACTTGGTGCCCTCATCAGAGCCTTTGCTTTGGCAAAGGGAGCCTTCCTCAACATCTATACTGACTCTAAATACGCTTTCCACATACTTCTCTCCCACTCTGTTACTTGGAAGGAGCAAGGATTCCTTACCACCAAGGGAACTTCAATTACTTTTTTTTTTTTTAAGAGAGAGAGAGAGAGAGAGAGAGAATTTTTTTTTAATATTTATTTTTTAGTTCTCGGTGAACACAACATCTTTGTTGGTATGTGGTGCTGAGGATCGAACCCGGGCCACGCGCATGCCAGGCAAGTGCGCTACCGCTTGAGCCACATCCCCAGCCCGGGGAACTTCAATTACTAATGCCCCCTTTACCTCCGATCTCCTTCAGGCCTCAAAGCTTCCCTCTGCCATTGGAAGGATGGCAGCTAAGCCCCCTTCTCCAGTGGGCACTTCCTTTCCTGACCTCTCTCCCTGTCATAGGCCTTCTGTTAATGCTTGTTTCCCACATCATTAGATTTATTCAAGACCAGATTCAAAGGATCTCTAACTAAAGCGTGAACCAGCTTCTGTTACAGGACTTCCAACCCCTCACCAAAATTGGGCCATCTGGACTTAGCATCACCGGGCATCTCAAGACCATCACCATTGTTTCAATGACACTCCATGCCCCTAACATGCCCCTGACATGCCCCTAATAAGTCCAGAAGCTGCCCCTTCCCATCAGGAAGAAGCTATAGAAGATTTATCTACAACCCTGTCCCTTAAGGGGCCCAATAACAAACAAAAAAGTGTGTGTGGGAGAATGTAAGGTCCTTGCTTAGCATCTGGGTAGCCATCCTGAGTGACAGCTACCATTTTCCTGCCCAAAGGCCTTTCTGGGAAAGGCTCACCACTCCCTCATACCAACCCAAAGCTTCACTGCCCCGAATTGTTTCCCTGCCCTTATGAACCCCACCCTTAACTGCCCACATCAAGAACCACCTGGCTCTAATCCCTGAGCCTCCCCCAGAAAAGTCTTGAACCCCAAGCCCATGTTGCCTCTCTCTTGTCTATGGAGAGATGGCCTTTATTTTTCGGCTCCACCAAACACTCTTCTGTGTGTATCTCTGCCTTGTCGCCTTCTTTCATTTCTCACTCTCCCATCTCCCTGTTCTTAGCTTTCCTTCCAGTCACTAATAAAAGTTTAGGAAAAATAGGTCTTTGAGATGTGGTAAGTGGGTTTAGTCATGTTGCTTTGCAAGGGCCTTTAGCTGACTACACAGAAATTGTCTAGGAAAACATGCATTCAGATTTCAGAAGTGAAACTTGAGTCCCAATAATCATGTCATTGGTGGAATTATTGAATACCCTGATATAAAAGATCAGTGGATTTTGAAAAGTCAATACTATCCTTCTTTTAAATAATAAGACATAATACTCAAAATGTCTGGGGTGAGGGTGGGAGACAGAGCTACTAGAGTTGAAAACCTGTTGAGATCACCATAAATTTGATTGGTAGCTTCTGACTCGATGGATGACAGCAGTGAAACTGGCAGCCAGATGTTCTGAGTATTTTAGGTATAGAATATAAGAATTGGGAAGAGTGGTCACTAAGAGAAAACTGTCTTTTGTAGTGGTCCTGTTGTTTGACTCAACATACACTGGGTTTTGTAGGCTTAGTTCCAGGATAAAATTTATTATCAACAGCAATAACTGATGGCACTAAATTCAGGCTATCAAGTAGTACGTAGCACGTCACCTCCCATTAGAAAACAGTATCCTGGAAAGACAAAGCCATCTATATGCAAATGTTCATTTTGCTAAGAATAAGAACCAAAACAAAAGCAAGCTTTTCAGTTTTTTATACTGCTTTTGAACTTCATAATGTGTGACACTGTTATACAAGGTCAGATTTTTAAATCAAATGGCATGAAATTTGAATCTAACTTCTAACAACATACAGAGGAGACTGATAAGAAAAAAAGGAGAGAAGACTATTAGGGTGCACACACAGAATGAAAGATAAAAAAATTAAAAATTAAGTTAGAATGTAAGGATATTAGAATTTTGAAGTAAAACAGGATCAGAGATCACTGGCTCCAAATCATTTCCTTTTTTTAAGGATAAGGAAACTAAAATCCAAGAGAAGCCTAAGAAATTAACTGCTAATTAGTCTACTGTGTCAAACTGGACTCCATGCAGTTATCCAAACAGGCCTCTCAGCTCCCCTCTAAGCCACCTCTCTAAGGCCCAACTTCCACCTGTCCAATTCTACTTCCACTTTTACAGGCTTTCATAGGCCATCTAAAGATTCTATCCCTGCTCCACAGCTTTCCTCTAACAGGGAGAACCCAGTGCTGGGTTTTTCCTCCGAAGCCCTCAGCACTTTCATGCTCTCTCATCAATCATCTTTTCCAAGTGAACTGATTGTACTATAATAATTTTCACATTAAGTATTTAAATGAGCAGCTCCTTTGCAGATATTTTCTTTAAGATTAAATACAATATAAATCCAAGCTTGGTCCACATACCCATTATATCAAAGAATTCATCTAAAGCACTATGCAATGCTGGGAACTTGTCTCTATGTTCTTCCAACAGCCATATTAAACAACGTGCTTCTTTTAATGACGCTGGTTCACAGAAGTAATCAAGTTGCTTTCCTTCTATAGAGGCTAGTTTATGGCCATATTTCTCACTCCAGAGGAACGTCATGATGTTAAAATCAAGCTCCTTAAGAGATGCTCCATATCGAGAAAAAAAAGGTCCCGTGGCATCTAAGCCTACAATGAAAACAAAATACAAATCACAAATGGGAAAAAATTTTTACTGTAAAATTACGTGGAGTTTCACATTTTTGAAAGTGGTTCCATTATAGTTTGCTTATATTTTCAGTGAAAATGTTCCAATACTTGAAAACAGACTTGTTTGAGTTATTATGCATTTGTAGAAACACACAGAACACTAATATACTAAAATGCAATAATTTTCAGTATGGTAAGCCAAAGACTTCTATCATTACAAATCTTTTTTGCACTTAGGAGATGACAAAATGACATTAAATTGCTTAAGAAAAATACTATGTTTTTGACTAATGTATAATAACTTTTCATTCTAACTGATAAACTGGTAAGATTTTATAATGTCTTTTTATGTATATTCCATAGCAACCAAACATCAATAACATGCAAAATTTTGCCTAACTGCCTTTAATTCTTCCTCCAATACCTCCAAGAACTGCTCCTTATCTTCCAAAATATCATGGTTCCTCATCATGATACAAAAATCAAGGTGGTCACTATTCCTGTTTTCTTTTTTTTTTTTTTTTAATATTTTTAGTTGTAGATGTACACATAACTTTATTTTATTTTTTTTACATGGTGGTGAGGATTGAATCCAGGGCCTCAAACATGCAAGGCAAATGCTCTACCCCTTGAGCCACAACCCCAGCCCATTATTCCTGTTTTTACTCCCTGTTCTCCACATCAGAAAACAGGGTGGCTGCAACCTCATAAATTCTCACTGAAAGGATGGTGAATCTTTGTTCCTTCCTAACACAGCCACCAAAAAGCAAAGAGGAAATTCATACAAGTTCCTCATCATACCTCTAAATACAGCACTGTCAACCATGCATGGGCCTGAAGTTCTCAAATCAGTAAATGGAGCAGCGATTACTAAAGTCAAAATTACCCTGGATTGCTCACTGCTATTTCTTTCAGATGAAATAGCTTACAAAGGACATGCTGCATGAGAAATTAGCACAAAACACCAGAATGGGTGGCCACATAAAATATCCATAGAACAAAATGTCCAAAGAAACCTCCAGTTAAGAAATACATTCACCTTCCCTATCCAATCTCATGTGCAGGCATGTGCTCCAGGAAGGGGGTGTAGGCCAACCATATTACTACTAAAACTAATATTCTCCTACTTGTGCTCTGCTATTTCTTTCTCCCTCCATCTTTTGCTGAACATATAAACTGGCCTCTCTTGTGTCAAATATTCACGATGTGACTCCTGGAATTGGAAATTGCTTGCTTTAATTAAATGTATGTGAGTTTACATCAGGGCTATAATAACATCTTTACTAATTAACAACCTTGAGCTAATTTTATACTTTAGTATATATACAAACTTATTAAAGTGATACCTTTACTTCTCAGAATATACATGGGTTATATCACAAGACATAGTCATATTTTCCTGCCAGTCAGCTGCAAGACTGCATTTACCTGAATAAACACTGACTGGCATTCTTCCAATGTAGTCTAACCTATAAGGCCCACTTCTCCAGTTGTGACTCTATCCTCTATGGAAGATTAAAGTGTTAAGAGAGAACTTATAAATTTACTTTTCGATTGGACATCTTATCACTTAAGAATGATTTTCTGAGGCCAGAAACTTATTAAGACCTATGCTCAGAGCAGGAATATTAACCTAATTATGCCAAGCTTGCTGCCATCTGACTTTTTCTCTACCAACAGAAATTGACCAGAATCTTCTTTGAAACCTTTATATTCTACTAACTGCATTTCTGTAAAAACTCAAAAAGGTGGGGGTAGCTGGTAGAAGCTGGGCAGGTGCTATTCTTGGGCCTGAGAGCACTGCTCTCTTTCCTGTGGCCTTCCATAGACTTTTATCAATAGCTGCCAGCTGAATCAACAATCATGCTAGCCCAGTTGCCATAATATATAGCATCTTGGGAGGTACCCAAAGCATCCCTACTCGTGTTAGACAGCTACCATACTTGAGGGCTCATTCTGCAGTCCTGCATGGCCTTGGGCAAGAAGCCTGAATGGGAGGTAGGGGATGTCTTCCACATCCTTCCCTTGTGATTCAAAACCACCTACTTGAACCCCAGGGTACATTTCTTCTCATCCTTCAACATAGATTTGCCTGAGGTGCTCCTAAAGAATGAGTCCCATCTGCTTGTCCTAATTTTTCTTCACAGAATCTTAATCTTTCTCAACAAGGCTATTGGGCTGCACAATCCCAGAAGGTACTCAATAGCTCCTAGGTTCCAGGGTGTGTTGGTTACACAGGGTAGTGTCTAGTACTCACAAATGTTTAGTATAATACAAGTCTAGATTTCCCTACTGACTGATTTTTATTTTGTTTAGATCTTTTTAAAAAACATACCGTTTCCTTCTATAGAATAACCTAAAAATTATGTGTGGATGGTAGTATTTTTCACCATACACGTGTATTCCACATTTAAAATATCATAAACAATAAGATAGGAAGATAAAAAGAAATCAGAGACCTACATTTATCCTTCCTACCAGACTAAAATATAAAGGGACATACCAAAGCTATTAAGTTTCTGGATCCAGGTAGCTAATTTGGGTTCCACTTCTTTAAGCTCACTCAAAACATGAAGAAATACCCTTGTCTTTACTCTATTCTTTTCTTGAATCAAGTGACGAATGACATAGTCCACTGCTTCATTGAGGAAATTTCTGCTAGAAAAACACGTTGTATAGTCTTCTGTGCTCAGAACTTTCCAAGAGAGCAATTCTTTGAGAAGCTTGGAAGGGTTTAGTATACCCGATTTAATCTTGTCAGCATACTGCTTTATGCACTGCAGAATTCTGTCATCAATGAACTGACAATTCTGACTACTGTCTACAGTTTCTAGGAATAAATAACAAAGGTTAAAGTGATAAATTACACTAATTTGCAATGGCATAACTTAGAAAGAAATAACGTAACATTATATCATAAGATACAATTAAGATTGATTGCTTTATTTTACATAGACAACTCAAGAAACTTTAAATTAGGAATATAAATATTTAACAATACTTCTATATTCTCTTCATTTCACACCATTCATATAATAGCATCTAAAATTTTATTTCCTCTAAAATAGTTTTTTTCCCTCAACAATCCCAACCCAATCTCATCACCTCCAAAATATTTTCAGTTCTTAAACATGCAAAGTTAAAATACATTCAGAAAGTTAAAATACATTTTTCAGTAGCAAAGATAATTATGATCAATCTGTAAAACAGTACTGGTATATTAGATTAAAAAAAAAGACAGCAAGTGGTAACTATTTCATTTTGGAAATCCAGGCACAATGTAGAAAACTGAGAAAACTTACTTCAACTTAAAACTAAAAATAAATATACTGGTTAAGATGTATACAGGAATAGTAAAATCACCTATGAGACATCCCCATGTTATTAGAGAATGAAAATACAAGCTGGGCAAGGCAATCTCTATGATACCTTTTATGAATTGCCTCTTTATTTGAACTATTCCAGACAATTAGTAGTTAATTTACAGTTCAATATTTTGGAACTTAAATTCACATAGCAGATTGTACAATGCACTGTCAAACATACAATATGCAGGTCAGATATTATGTTCCAATTCAGTTTGAAGAAGAGGAAACAGACACAGTTTGCCTAGAGTTATCAGCAGGACAGCATGTGAATCGCTGTGTACTGCTTCTAAAATGATATTCTTCACACCAATCCCTTCACTATCTAAGAATAATAGAAGACAAAGATGCTAACTGAATTCTATACTTCAATTAAATAATAATATGAGCCTTATAATTCTGTATTTGTATGTTTAAGCAAATCCTTACTATTCTTATCATGTCTGGACTTCTGCATACCTTTCTGTTCTTCGTTTTTGGGTGGATTACTTTCTCTTAAGTCCTCTTCCATTCTTTCTTGTGCTAATTTTTTTGCTTCTTGTTTTTGGATCTTTCTTTTCAATTTTTTGTCTTCTTTCAGTCTTAGCTTCTCTAGGCTGATAAACATTTACAATCAGTGATAATTTACCTTTGTTAATTGCTCAATGAACTACTTTCTGTTGCCTACTATAGAAAACATTCTCCAAGCAATAGGCTGTGACTTTTAATTAAGAAAGCTATGTATAATTTGTACAGATGTTATTTCCATGTACATAATGTATATAAATTACTTCCATGTATATAACATATACAAATTATTTCCACATATATAATGTATATAAATTACTGTGTAGGGTAAATAAGAAAAGTACATATACTCTGCAAGCAAGATCCCATAATAAAATATTATTTTCACCCCAATAACAACATGGGAATTTGGTTGATTTGGTTACACTGATTCCTTTTCAACAAATAATTCTATACATCTTTTCTTTTGGTTTTTCTTGGTCACAAATTATAAGAAAAAAAAATCACTTTTTAGGATGAAAAACAAGAAGCAGGACCGAAAAGAAAAGAAAAAAGGATTGGAATTATTTGATCTGAACAGAAAGATACAGAGGTGAATAATTTTGACAATACACTAAGTATTTCAAGGTAAGAAATAGTCATTGGTTCAAAATGTTTGGTGGAGAAACATAAAAAAGCAAAAATGCTTTTGAAATTAAAAGCCAAAAGCTAACTATATAATTTTTGTTAAATGCCAAATCTGTTGATAAGTAATTTCACAACATGAAATGTTATAATTTTACTTACAAGTTCAACCACTAAATAGTGACTTTTTCAAATTTTCAGTATTTAATCATTCTAAAGCTAGTTCTGTTTTAAATATCCATAAAAATAATTTTTAAAATACTTATTTATATATGTGTGCACAGCCAATTTTAAAAAATAGCACAATTTAGAAATCTGCATTTAACAGAGTTATATACTAAGAGACAATATAAAAACTACTGATTGATTGTTAAAAATCTTACCTAGAACATTTCTGTTTCAGAATAGGTCTTGGAGGAACCTTTTCTTTTATGACCTTGTGTTCAAACTTTAAATAAAACAAAGACATCCAAAATTTGTCTCATACTCCCATGACATAAAGCACAAAACCACAAGTAACAAATATTTCAGAAGCACACACAATGTTCAATTTGATAGAGAACAGTGATGATGTTTTGACCCAGACAAAAGCCCAGAAAGCTTTAGCAAAATAATTTACTGAAAAGAGGAACAAGAGAGTAGACACACTTTATGAAGAAACTTTAAATAATTAAGGGTAAGCAGAAGATCCAATAAATTATATATATTATAATTACCCACTCCTGCCACATTCAGATGGTGAAGTTAAAGGTAATCCCTCAAGGCACTCTTTCCCCTTCTCTAAAACCCACACCTCCACCACTACCCCTTTTGGGGTATTAATAAAATGGAAGTTATCAAAAAAGAGTAAAACCAAAATATAAAAAGTGTGCTTTTCCTAGGAGGAAATAAAAGAATGTGAAAATGCTTCACTGCAATGCATGTCCTAATATTTATTTTCTTAAATGATATAACTTTTTTTTTCTTACAAAAGACAAGATTCAAATCACACAACTTCCTCAAACTTAAAACATTTTAACAGGTATAAACATTTTGGTTACAAGTTTAATAAAGTTTCTCCTTTATTAGATACTTACTTCACATTTAACTTGACCACCACTGCTAAAGATGATAATCTTAGAAATGATACCTTCACAGTCAGGGGTAAGACAAATTCCTTGTAGAAAATCCTATTTGATTTAAAAGAAGAAGAATGTTATGTGTAGGAGGGATAAATCTATGCATGTATACCATTTTTTTAAACTTCATTTTTAGCTGTAGATGGACACAATACCTTTATTTTATTTTATTTATTTATTTATTTATTTTTGTGTGGTGCTGAGGATCGAACCCAGTGTCTTACACAAGCTAGGTGGGTGCTCTACCACTGAGGCACAATCCCAGCCCCAACACATATACTATTTTAACCACAAAGTACATTCAAAATATACTATGAAATTTCCTTTAGGGAGGCAACGAAAGTGCCTGATTGCTGCCATTTCAGAGCCTTCTTATAGGAAGACTGTATCCACACGTATGGGGCAGACCTGTCCCTGTGACTTGCTTTGTGGTAAAGGAAGTCAAACTGCCATAGCATACACCAGGTCTAAATGAACACTCTAGGAAACACAGTATGAACTGGCTATTGTTCTTTTCCCTCTGTTAAAGAAACATGTTCCAAAAAAGTACAACTTGGATTTGGAAATAAAGAACATGGCCACAGAGAATAGACCCGGCTGCAGCTCAACCCTGGCCAACAACTACAAAACTTCAGGACAAGTAATATAACCAAGAAAAGACCCTCTCATTGTTAGCCACAAAATATTTTGGTTGTATATTACTTCAGCATATCATAGTGAAAGCTGACTAATTAATAGAAGGTATTTAGAATTCTGGAAATGGTTAAGACAACTAACGGAGAGTACATAGCTTACAAATCTCAATGTAAGTAAAAAGACAGTAGAAGTGACTCCAGGGTTACAGTTATACCTCTAGCTATCTATGTGAAAATCAGTTTCTACCAAACTTAAATAATTCTAACTGCTAAAAGACACCTAATATAATCACATTTTTTTCCCACTAGGGATAATGGTTTGCATAGGGCTATACAGTATTAAAAAAGGCTTTTTTTTAAAGTCCACAGATTATATAGATCAGAAATAAACATTGTAACAAGGAAATAAGACTGTAAAATTGTGCCCTCTTCCATAGTATTCTAAATAATGGATTAACTAATCATTATATTGATAATAAGAATAAACCCCTGAGAAATGGTAGTATAAAATTTAAGTTAATTTCTTAGGACAAATTACCTTAACCAATTTTGGTAAAAAACTAAAATGTTGGAACCTTAATTCTACATCAACGCTTTCAATCTATGATGAGCTAAATTGTCAGTGCATAATTTAAGATCTGTATTTTAAAACGAGAAAATATTAAATTTTTATTTCTGATTATAACATTACAATACAAAAGTTAAATAATTTTTTAAAGGCCTCTACAGTTACTCCCTTCATACTTGTATAAAATTTAAAAACTCATTTTCCACTTTATTGTTAAAATCATAACTTAAAACTTTCTAATGAAGTCTAGAATCCTCAAGAAGGAATTTTTAAAATTTTTTTTAAACATTCAATATACATATTTTAAAAATCCAGACAATCTTTATTGCGGCTTACCTTGTCAATTTTATCATTAAAGGTGGTTGTTTTTAACTTCTTCCAGCAGTTCATGTGAAATTCTATTTTACAATACTGGCAACAGCTGATTCGTATAAAACCCTGGATTTCAAAACATTTTAATTCACATTTTAAAGATGTCTATGCACATACACTTACTCATTCCCTCAAGCACATATATTAAGATAAAAAGAACTGTTGCATTCACTTGGCAGATATAACTAGATAATCTATCTCCTTGAAGAGGGATAAAATACTCTGTACTACAAAATGCTGAGTTCTATAGATACAGAACTTGGCAAACATCTTCATTTCCACAGCTGACATCTGCATTATCCTTTACAGAATATCAAATATCTTAACAAACATTTCATCCGATCTACTAATCTAAGAGTAGGACAGTTATCTTCTTGAATAAACCAAAAACTTAATCACTTAATTAAGCACAAGTTAGGTTTTTAGGGTTTAATTCAGTGATTGCACTGGCCTTTATATTCTTGGACTCAATTTTTACAAGGCATTAGAAATCCAACAAATCAGAGGTAACAATCTCACTTTGTTTCCTATGTTCCTAAGGAAGAGGCAGTTACATGAAACATGGCTGGAGGAGGAAATGAAATTAGCTAGCCTGTCATCTATGGTCACCACACCAGCCCAAAACATTTATTTCAGTGGCCCTGGCTTCCCATGTGAGATGACCTAAAAAAATCCAGGGTAAGGGGCAGGCAAGGGGACAATTTGGGTGCCTCCAATTACAGAATTTATTCTGGATTCATTTTTAAGGCATGACTTTGCAAGTTAATGTTCCATTGTACATTTCATTTTTTACCTTAAAGTCTGGATCAGTTATGTATATCTGGATTTTGGAATATCCACGACACTTCTGATAGCAACAAATAGCATCTGGCACTGGAGGAAACCTGCATTCTTCAACAAATTTCTCTAACAGCATCTAAAGCAAAATAAGCAAATCTGATAGTATCACAACACTGATTTGTCAATAAAAAATGCTTGTGATTCCTCTTGCCATCAAACCATTTTCAGCATAGAAATTAATGTTTTTACCCAGGACAAATTATTTGTATACAACTTTTAAAGATTTTCCTTTTAAAAGGAAGCTGGTACAAAGATATGTAAACAAAGAGAAATGAACAAAATTCTTGTTTTTAGAATTTCAGTCAGAAACAAAATCTTGTCCTCTGTTATCATCAAAACTGGTTTTATAATTTATAGTTTTTAGAAATCTCCTTTAAGAATCAAGAGGGAAGCTGGGTGTAATGGCGCATGCCTGTAATCCCAGTGATTTAGGAGGCTGGGGCAGGAGGATCACAAATTCAAGGCTAGTCTTACCATCTTAGGCCCTAAGCAACTTGCAAGAACCTGTCTCAAGATAATATACAAAAAGGGCTGGGAATGGCTCAGTGGTAAAATATCTCTGGGTTCACTGCCCAGAAACCAGGAAAAAAAAAAAAAAAGGAAAGAATTAAGAGAAATCGAACAATTAAGATAAAATAAGCCTTAGGGCAAGCCTGAAAATCCTATGATTCATCTCTTTCTCAATGTAACTTGATCTAAAATCCTAACACTCCCATTCATCTATCTCTGCCACATGTATTTGTTAATACTCTAGAGAATTAGAAGCCCCCAAGAGACTAACACCATGCTTTCAGTACTGGTTTTTTGTTGTCAATAACTTGTATATCTCCATCCCAATATGGTATAATGAGAGGAAAATCTAATAATCTCTGTGCTTTATTTTTCTGTAACAGCTTTGTTGATATAAATATAATAAAACTTACATAAGAGTACAGATCAGTGGCTTTTAATATATCCAAAATGTTGTACAACCATCACCAATCTAAATTTAGATCATTTTCATCGTCCAACAAGGAACTCAATACCATTAGCAGCTCCTCATCTTTTTCCCCTAATGCCCAGACCTAGACAATCTATTTTCTGTCTCTGTATACAGATTTGCCTATTCTGGATATTTCATATATACAGAATCATACAGCATGTGACCTTTGTGTCTGGCTTCTTTTATTTCGTACAGTGTTTGCAAGATTCATGCATGTTGTATCATATATCAGTACTTATTGTTTATCTATTCATCAGTGGATACTTGGGTTGTTCCCCCTTTGGGGCTATTATGAATTGTGCTGCTATAAACATTCATGTACAAGTTTTGGGGAGAACATGTTTTCCTTTTTTTGTACAAATCTAGGAGTGGAACTGCTGTGTCACATGGTAACCCTATGTTTAACTATTTGAGGAACTGCCAGTCTTGTTGTCCCAAAGCAGCTGCACCATTTTACGTTACAACCAGCAAAGTATGAATGTTATAATATTTCCATACCCTTGCCAACACTTAATATCTATGCATATCCTCAGAGTGTGAACCAGTATCTCACTGTGTTTTTATTTGCATTTCCTTAATGGTTAACAATATTGTACTAATGGGTTATCACTATATTTTCTTTGCAGATATGTCTATTATATACTTGTAAATTTGATTATTTGTCTTTTTACTATAAAGTTGTAAAAGTTGGCCCCTGTAATTTTAAAAGCTTCATACAAAAGCAAGTTCTGGTATATGAGACAAAATTTATTAGTTTTTCCAGAATTGGTAAAGCATCCATATGGCTCCAGAAATGACACTAAATTCATAATTCAATTCATAAACTCAGGTACCATCTCAATAATGATATTAATATAATAAAACAGTAATACTGTACCTTCCTCTAAGTACAACCAGTACAGCATCCTACTTAATAACACATGCTCTAATGTCAGAATGCCTGAACTCTAGTTCCAGCTCTACCACTTCCTTGATGCTTAACCATGAGCTCATCACTTCACCTATCTAAACTGTAAAATGGAAATGATCATACTACACAATTCTCAAGGCTGCTGTAAGGAAAATGTAATGATGAATGGAAGGTGTGTCACTAGTACCTAGGAAACGTGCATTAAAAGTCATTGTTTCTCTTTCAAGGGAGAATGCATGTCAGGGACTGTGAGGAGAGTACTACTGTCTGTCTTTCAACACCTGCATCACTTAATATAGCTAGCAGGGAACATTCTCAAAAACAAACTGTTACCTTTATTTTCTCTGGCTGAGACTCTTCAATAATCACATTACTGGTGGGCCAAGTTAACACTCCTGGAAGACGACAAATCAAGGTTTTTGCTTTCTCAAAGTGATTGAGAGCTTCTAGGAATCTAAAATCAGAATTAGGAAAAAAAAAAGATACTGAAGATGTGATGTGATATTTTCATTTACTACAAGAGTTCGCAAGACCTAGAGCTTCTTGGTAGGAGTACCTTCAATAAAACATCAGATGGAAGTATTCAATGAACACTAAATTTCCTTTAAATAAAACTTACTAAGGTTTATTGCTGCTTGCTATTACAGTAATATAAACTAAATATAACTGTGTCCTGGCCTTTGGCTTTATCATGGTAAGGTGCATGCTAGTCCTTTTAAAATGCAACTTTGTTCCATTCAAAAAAAAGATACTGAAGTATTGGATTATGAAGTTAATGAGGGCTTTATTCTCTTTAGACTAAAAAAGAGATTCCCTGCTTTCTCCAATCTTGAAACTATTTTCTAATTTAAAAACTTATTTTTGCCTATACATATGTAAAGATTCATATGTAGGGCTGGGGTTGTAGCTCAGTGGCAGTAGAGTGCTTGCCTTGCACTCGTGAGGCACTAGGTTCGATCCTCAGCACCATATAAAAATAAACAAATAAAAATAAAGTTTAAAAAAAAGCCAATAACTCACTGACAAAAAATTGAAAAAAAAAAAGATTTATATGTAGAAAAGCTAGACTACCATCCACCATAAGACAATTATCAATAGCAGGATACAAATGGTACATTACAATGCCAAAAAGCAGCTATTAGACTTTTACCCACATCATATTACTTAGGAATTAAAATGTAAATGCCTTTCAACATGGCAAAGACTTTCCAGTTTACCACATTTCCATGATTTTACACATTTATGTTTCTTTCCTGGACCTTGTGAATACCAGCATATCACCATTGCATTAAACAAGGATGTCCTAACAATTTACACTACACTTTGAAATTAATTTCATTTGCTATTACTATAAAGGTGATTGCTAAATCCTATTTCCCTTGTAACTACTTGATCCTTACAGACCGATTCAAAAGTAACTTCATGAAGCAAAAGAATTTTCTTTAATCTTTAAAAATCTACAAAGAGGTTCCAGGTACACTCTAAGATTGGGTTCCCAAGAATCTCATAAAACTTTCCCTAAAATGTTAGATGAAAATATGAGGAAAATTAAAAATTATAAGATATTTCAATCAGTGAACAATTATTTCTTTATAATGTAACCTATGTATATTGAATGCAAGTGGTTGGAAACACAGATTTCTTTTTTTAAAGCCCAAGACACAATCCTGTTCCCTAAGGGTCATACAGGCAATATGGGGAGACAAGACTAAGAGCAATGAAACATTTAGAGAAAAGTTGTATTTTGAACTTGGAATAAGGATTTCTACTATAATAGAAATTCAGAAAGGTTTTTATGCTTAACTCATGATGTGTTTAACATCATGTTAATATGTACCTTTTATTAAAAACACTTTCATACAATTTTTTTGGAAATAGGTACTTAACATCAAAATGTATAAACCATATTTTAAAGTACTAATTTATATCAATTCAGTCACCATTTATAGATGAAATGTACAAATGGATATTAAATTCTTCATGTTAAATACTCTATTACTGACTTTCTTATGAATTACAAAATTAAGAAGTATCAAGAATTGCACTGATCGATCTTGCTTTAATACTTAATATCGATACTAAGATGTCAGCTCCTCAAAGTAAATCACAATCATAATAGTGTGCCACACATAAGGTAACAAAATAATTCCAGAAAAAGGATCATCATCACATTAAGACTTCAAATTTATCAGCCTGGAAATTAATGTCATTTCTACTAACCTGTTTTTTTTTAAATATACTTTTCCAATTCCGCAATAGGCCAAGCAATCAAGTCCCTCATTGGGGTAGTGTTCAATAATCCTTTTAAACTGGTTTTCAGCTTCAGATAATTCCTTTAATAAAGGTGAGAACAATAATCACTTATGCAAGAAGAAAAATGTTAAAACAGACTTCACCTCAAAGTTGATTCCTTTCGTGTAATATTAAAAAAACTATATATTAAAAAATTCTTACGGAAAAATTATACTCTCTGCATTTCATTTTCTTAGAAGTTATACAAATTTCCTGTAGCTAATCAGATAAACATATGGAAACCCAGGAATTCAACAAATCCAACCTTGCCAAAAATATAAGACAGCCAACTATATAAACGTTTCTTTGTACACACAAAGTGATGGCCTATGCTGGCTAATACTATAAGATGTAAATTCATGATAAAAAAACACACAAACACAAATACACACATGCACACACATTGTAATCTACATCCTATTAAGTACTGCTCTCTTAGACAAAAGCTATCTTAAAAATAGCCCCCCCCCCAAAAAAAAAAATAGCCCTTTAGAGGCATTCCAAGAATGTCTGAAACAAGGGCTGGACTGTGGTCAACACATGGCTTCCTTAAGGGTCTATGCTGATGAAAATCTTTTAAATGCATAAATTCTGCCATATTCATAGTTTTTTTAAAAAAAATTGTCTATTTTACAGTAAATCATGAGTATAACAAACTATTTCTTCAATTCCAATTAGGGAAAGCATGAAATTTATTATTCTGTCAAGATAGAATTAAAATCATGAAGTCCTGTTTCCATTGATATATTATAAAACAGAATTAGACAGGCATTAATAGAAGGCATTCCATCTGTCACATCAAGAACAAGGAAAAGGAACCTCAGGCACTGTAGATTCTCAGAAGTGAGTAAAACATGAACGTCAAGTTTGATCTTAACTAGGTAGCAATTTAGAGTTGAACTTTCATTTTATCAGGGAAGTTTAGCATCCAAGTTGGCAGAAAGGATATGTTATAATACTTGAAATCATTCTAGAGAACCTCAAACAAGGTTATAATACTGAATAGCACAGGTAAGTAAGCATCCCAGGAAAGTAAAAGAAGAGCATGAGTAATGGGGACCACTAGAGCTCACACCTACATGCAGACCATATGCCATTACCTGAATCCTCCACTTAAGAATTAACCAAACACCAAACTACTCATCACCCAGAACTAAGAGCTATTAAGCATGGTCATGTTTACTTCAGTTTTCTAATAAAATAGCATAACACAAAGTTGAGATCTCCTTTCTAACTTCCTCAGGCCCATTCCCTCTTTTATCAATAAATGTTGTCATTATCTTAAATATGATAAACGGGTAGTCCATGATTTTTTTTCAGTTTTACAAAATGCAGAGATATCCATAAACAATATTTAGTATTGTTCTATATGAAATTATACACTAGTGTTATCACAATGTTTGTGTTCTCCAACCTGCTCTTTTCCTTCAACTTTATGTTTTTGCAATTTGCCTACCAGGATATATTAGATTCTTTATTTTTTATGTAAGTAAGATGTAGAATCCCAGTACTGCAAGCATTACTTTTTTCTAATAGGAATACAAAGTTTTCTTTAAAAAAAAAAAAAAGAAAGAAAAAAAAAGCACAAACTATTTAAATTTAGCTATTTCAGCCTTTCAAGAAAGTACACAGAAGGAAATGAGCCAAAATGGAAAAATAGTTTTTATATATCTTACAAAACCAATATCCTATTTTAATTGTTTGTTCTCTGTGTTACAATCTTACCTCAGGCTGTCCTATTCCAAGCAGAGAAATGGCAAGTCCATATACTACTAATACATAGTTAATCATGGCCAGGTTCAATTGCTGTCAATAAAAAGGCTTTAGTTAAAAATCTAAACATAAATCTGCCAGTTTACATCACATTAACCTTCTAGCCACAACAGTGTAATAACATCACTAAACAAGTGTAATAACATCATTCATCAGTATGATTGAATTAAAGATCAAATAGAATTAGAAAATATATTTTACAAATACGAAACTGTTATATTCATATCAAGTATTTAAAACACAAAACCAGTGCTGGGGTTGTGGCTCAGCGGTAGAGTGCTCGCCTAGCATGAGCGAGGCCCTGGGTTCCATCCTCAGCACCACATAAAATAAATAAATAAAATAAAGGTATTGTGTCCAACTACAACTAAAAAAAAAAAAAAATTAAAAAAAAAAATAAAACACAGAATCGATGTGTCAGTTGTTTAAGGCATAGTTCATAATAAATTAGAATAATTTTTAATTAAAATCATGTGCTTTTGCATGTGAGTGTTAGTAACAGATTAAGTAAGATATCTGCTCTTTCACAATCTTGCTTAAGCTACTCATTTATCTAGTTAATTCCTTCTTGCTGGATAAAAAAATGCAACCTAAAAGTGAGTCCAAATTCTTGATTTATTAAAAGTCTCCTTTTCATAAAAGGAAAGGCCAGAAGGTTCTGATAACCCAAACAATGGTCAAAAAGAGAACATAAGCATGGATCATACATTGAATGTAATCACAAACTCTGAATTGGGATCATCACCTGTGCCCCACAACCTGGAGGAGATTCACCTGCTCCCAGCCCAGGTATAAGGTATATAAATTCGAGTTAAAGCCTTGATTTTTTCTAAATTCATCTGAGGTGCACTGGTATTGATAAACAAGCTATGATTTGGCAATTTTACCTTTATTTTTTGAGGATCTAAACCATTTAGCAACTCTGTAAAGGCCTGCGCAGCACTTCGGCAACGCTGCTCCAATAAGGCTGTGTAACCATCTTGAATTAAGCTTCTTAGCATTTTCATTATATTAGCAAAATCCTGCAAAAAGGAAAAAAAAAAAAAAGAAAAAAAATTTTATTTCACTAGTGCAAATCTACAGCTTTTTAGTTTAAAACTTACAATGTTAAGTTCACATTAACACTTTATAAATGATAATAAGTATTTAAATAAATACTCAAACTATGCTTTATTCATCATATTCCTTTCTCACCACAGCACTGCCTCATTATCACTGCCCATGAGAGGAAAGTTTGATTCATTTTATTCTATACAGTGCAAAGCTTTGCTTACTTTTTCAGTCTATACCAATAATATTTTGGAGTTTTAACAATGTAAGAAGAATACCAAACATCACTAAATAAGTAAATTGTCTGGGACTATAACAATTAGACACATAAGAACACACAACCTATGTACCCAATCAGATTTTAACAACTGTCATCCTGTGCTGAAATAAACATTAATTTTAAGCAAGAAATACATATTTCAATCGTTAACTACTCCTACTTCACATGTACTTAAATATAACCAGAAAAAAATTGACAGAGTACAATATTAAATAAAAGGAAAAACATAAAAAATAAAAACAAAATTGACATAATATACTCAAATAAAGTGATAAACTCTTTGCAAGTTGAAAACATATGTACACAAACATTATAATGTGAATTCAGATTTTAGTTACATGGCAATAGCCTTAAGTTACAAAAGTTCCACAAAGATGACAGAGGTAAGACATTAAAGTCTCGTCATCCTTGCCATACATGTGTACACCATTCAGAGAACAGAAAATACTAATCTAAACAATATACTCCTCACTATTCCTAACAATAAAGACTCAAAAGGTAAACTGTAGAGTTTAGTCACAGATTAACAAAAGATTCCTGACGGTTTCTAGCCAATGAACCAAAATATAGGACAACTTTCCCCCAAAATATGATGGAAAAGAACAATTCTCATATTAACCTGGTTATCCACTATAGTATTTAAAACACACATGATAGCCACATTTGTTTTAAGATGTGAATTTGAGATTACAGACCATGAAGTGCTGTCCTGTCAATCACTAGTTATTCACCTTTTTAAAAAATATTTTTAGTTGTCAATGGATCTTTATTTTATTTATTTATATGTAGTGCTGAGAATTGAACCTAGTGCCTCACACATGCTAGGCAAGCACTCTTCCATTGAGCTTCCACCCCAGCCCAAATATGCTGTTTTAATCTCCTTTCTTATTCTAGGAACAGATCCACATAGCCTTGGAAATTATTTCCCTTAACATAATTAACATAGGATATCTGTACTGTAAGTTTCATCAGAGCAGGTTGGACAGTGTCAATGCAGACTCCCTCTGTCTGCAACATCTGGGAGGGGCCCAATAAAAACATATTGAATAAACAATGGGTTCACAAACAACTATCATAAATAATCTTTTTACCTTCACAGGCTTTTTTTTTTTTAAGTCCTTCAGGGTTTTTAGAGTCAGTAAAAATATAAAAACATATAATTAAAAAATCTCCAACTGTTAACAAATTCTAAAACTGCTTTTATTCAAATAATTAGAAATCTGTTTCAGTCCTTTGTAAGATGTTATATAGACCTAAATAATTAATTGAATTTTAAATGACCCATAAATTTTGAAGCAATTATCCTATTCCATGATATAAATTTTCGTCACTAAATAACATAAAAAGAATTTACCAAGTTTATTGTTAAAGTAGGCATAATGAAACTGCATATGTTTAAATCTTTTTAAATTATCCAAATCTTTGAAAAATATTTAAAGTTAGTATTACTATTAAATCTTTGGCAAGAAACAGTTCTAACCACTGGTTAAATCTCTGGGTAACAATTTTTGAATTAGTATTTAAATTAATGGTAGTCCGGTTTCTTAGCAAGCATATATTAATTCATGACCAGAGCTTTGCTATTTCTACTGGAAAAGCTTTTTCCATTACCTGGTGTGCAGCTCTGGAAGATTTAGAAAACTGTTTCTCCAAGATGTTTTTCAAATCAACTGGTAAAGTCAACTGTGAACTAGAACTAAAAGAGAAAAGCATGTTTTAAATCATCTTAAAATAAAACAGTCCTGTTTATATAAAGAAAAATACGGAGTAAATGGACAGTCACATGTGAGTTCCTAAATAGAAATATTAGTAAGACACTGATTTCCCCAAATTACTCTCTAAATCCAATGTAATTTCAATAAAAAGTCCCTATAAAATTAGAGGAAAAAAAATACCTGAATTTCTCTGATTCATTGTTTCGAGATTTTTGTTTTCCTTTATGTTTTGGAGGCTGACCTGTGAATACAAAAGCATTTGTTCCTGAGATCCATACATAAAAATCCACAAGCCTGAGAGCAAAACAATAAAAACATATGTAAATTGGAATAAGAAAGCCAAAGAAGCAATACTATATGAGAGCATAATTACAAACAGGTAAGCCAGAAAGGAAGGCAGGCACTGATGATGGTATTCTATGTATGATGTAAAATTATTACAAAGATAAATTATAATGGTGATAATAGTTATTTAGATTTGCAGCAGATACAGAGAGATATAGGCAAGGGCTCCTATTCTCAGGCATTTTACAATCAGATGGAAAGAAAGGACACATCGTTTTAGTAATGAAGATAAGAAAAGACTATGCCATTATTGACACATTAATTCCACAGCCAGTAACTTCTCTCCTAACTACAGAAGGAAGAAATCACCCACCTAAGGCAGAGTGGTTGGGGGAAAGAGTTGGTGAGGATGCAGCCTTCCTTTGGTCTTAAGATGAATGATTTGGACAGACTGGTTGGAACCCAAGAGTAGAGTTCATTTATAAATACTAAGTAAACCTGTACAATCTTAAGAGCTCTAGCAAGATAGAAGGCTAGAAAATGACTGCAAAGGCAGGCTGGTGTGAGTGTTCGCAAACCCTTTGCTTCAGATACCCATGAGTCATCAGGCTAGCCTTTATCACACTGGCAGGAATCAAGCCTCTGTGTAGCAGGGGAGTGACACATTCAAAGCTACATGGAAGAGTGAGCATGGCGGGAGGACAGAGAATATGTGCTAGGTTTGTGGGGACAGCACAGAGCCGATCAAGGTCAGTGAAATAAGAAGGGTGGGGCCCAAGCTGGCTTCAGTAGCCTCAGAAACGAAAGGTACAGGAGTCTTAGTGTGATTTCTGCTTGTGAGGTTGGGCAAAACTATTTAACCCTAATCCTGGGATTTCAAGTTCTTTTACTGAACGTGGATACTGATGAGTAGATAGTATTTAAATAAGTTATTTAAATGTGTTGTCTGCTAATAATATCCTAAGAAATATTAACGAATTAAAAACTACCTTTCTAAAAAAAAAAAAAAGCTTAATCCTCAAAGATGTTTCACATGGTGTTGGAATCACAATAGGTAAGACAAACACCTAAGTTTCCCACTCACTGTAAGCACACTAATTGCTAACCAACTGCAAATGTTCAGTACTAAGGGGTTCAACATGTGGAATTAGACCCCAGAGAAGACAGAATGTAGGTAGTAAAAGATAAAAATGGATAGAAACAAAGCCATTCAAAAGAAAACAAACGGGAGAAAGTAAAGAGAGCAACAGGGTTTCACTAACTGGAGGCCAACAATCCACTTCAATAACCCTGAAAGGTACTCTATATAAAAGCTTGAGATAAACAACTATTGGGTATAACAACCTTTAGAATCATTAAAAAAAAAAAAAAAAAGTCTATTTCCTTAAACTCTTGTTTTAAAAAACAGAGAAGCATGTAATCCACACGAGAAAGATTTTCCTCAAAATTGAAACTAAACAGGAATTAGCCTAAAGCATTCTTAGGGGCTGAATGTGTTGCCCCAAGATTTGTTATGTTGGAAATCTAATCCCCAATGGTTTTAGGAGGTAGAACTTTGAGGACGTGATTAGGTCATAAGGTAAAGACCTCGTACAGGAATTAGTGCCCTTATAAGAAGGGGCCCCAGGAGATGCCCCCATCCTTCTATCATGTGAGGACACAGCAAAAAGTTAGCCATCTACTGTTGGGCACAGTAGTACACCCTGTAATCCTAGCAACTCTGGAGACTAAAGCAGGAGGATCCCAAGTTCAATGTCAGCCTCAGCAACTTAGCAAGACCCTTTCTCAAAATAAAAAATAAAAAAGGCTGGGGATCTCGCTCAATAGTAAGTCCCTGGGTTCAATTCCCATTATCCAAAAAAAGGTCATCCATTAACCAGGAAAAGAGGCCTCACCAGATATCAAAACTGCTGGCACCACAATATTGGATTTCCCAGCCTACAGAAATGTGAGAATTGAATGCTTGTTGTTTAAAGCTATCCAGTTTATAGTATTTTTGCTACAGTAGTCCCAAAGGACTAAAGTATCCATTCTTTTTTTTTTTGGTGCCAGGGACTGAACTCAGGGGTACTTAACCAGTGAGCCACATCCCCAACCCTTTTAAAGTTTTTTAAATTTAGAGACAGCATCTCACCAAGTTGATTGCCTTGCTACATTGCTTAGGCTGGCTTTGAACTTGCAATCCTCCTTCCTCAGCCTTCCAAGATGCTGAGATTACAGGTGTGCACCACCACACCTGACAACAGACATCCATTCTCAACAGGAGTTGAGTATTACTCCAAATACATGAAAAAATTAAGTTGTTGGGAGACGAAAAAGCCTAGTTCTTTTTATATATAAAGCACAGATGAACATATTGTATGTAAACAGACAAGCAGTACGTATGGTATTAAAAATTTCAGAGGGAGATTGATTAGGGGGAAAAATGTAAAAAAAAAAAAAAAAAAAAAAAAAAAAGAAAGGCTCCTGAGATTAAGGAAAGGGAGATAATAATGAAAACTTTCAATAACAAGAAACAAAGGTGGCCTAAAAGTGATTAAGGACAGATCAAGAAATGCTATGTGCTTAAGTGTTCCTTTCCATTCTTCTTATTGAAGTTCCAAAATTAAATGTATTAAGTAATGAAAAGACCGAGCATTGATTTCAAATACTCAATGTTTTCTTAACAATAAAAACTGCTATGTTTATGCTGAGTGTTCCCCAAAAGTCCACGTGCAAAGGCTTAGTCGCTAGGGTGGCAATATTAAGAAGTGCTGTAGAATCTTTAAGGAAGTTCGTTAAATCGCTGGAGAAATGCCTTTGAATAGGAATGTGGGAGCCTGGTCTTGTCTTCTCTCTCTGCTTTCTGGCTCAGGATATGAGCAGTTTGCTCCACCACATTTTCCCTGCCATTGCAATCCACTGCCTTACCAGCACTGAGCCAATACAGGCACCATATCTTCACATCTCCAGAACTATGAGCCAAAATATAATTCTCTTTACGTCATAGCTAGCGTTTGCCAAATATTTCATTATAGTGATGGAAAGCTGACTTATACAGAAGCATTATAAATTAAAATGAGAACAAGAGCAAATATAAATGAGGCTTGTACAAATTTTAGGGCATAAAGTTTAGGTAATACTATGACAACTCAGCAACAATTTATATAAGAAAAAATACTCACTTGGTGGTGGTAAAAATTCAGGATGACAGTCACAATCATCTACCTTCAAAGCCTCATCTACCACCTGCCCATGGAAATAAAACTAGTGAGACTGTAAACATAATATAGCCATTTCAGTTATACCAATCCTCAGCATTTATCCAAAAGAACTAAAGTCAACATACTAGAGTGATCATGCACATCCATGTTTATAGCAGCATAGTTCACAATAGTCAAAACTATGGAACCAGTCTAGGTGGTCATCAATGGATGAACTGATCAAGAAAATGTGATACATACACACAATGGAGTTATACTCAACTATAAAGAAGAACAAAATTATGCCATTTGCAGGAAAATGTATGGAACCTGAGCACATCATGTTAAGTGAAAGAAGCCAGACTGAGAAAGTCATGGGTCATATGTTCTCTCACACTTGGGAGCTAGAGAAAAAATAAAGAAAAAAAGAGGACCGGTCTCATGAAAATAGGAGAGAGACCAGCAGAGTAGTGGAGAGGGACCAGGGTGAAGGGAGAGGAAGTACTGGGGAATGAAATGGACCAAATTGTTATATGCATGTATGAGAATGTAACAATGGATTCCACTATGATGTATAATTATAATGTACTGTTACAAAAAATAAAAATTCAATGGCCATGAAATAGAATTTGTAGTAGAATATGATAGAATTCACTCAAACGCCTAAAATATGCATCTAGTTACTAAGTCTAAATGTATAAGCAAGCATACAAAATGATAACTAGTGACCAGAGATCAAGACAAATGACAAATTCTTGAATGACAATTCTATCTCTGATGCCTAGAATGATGTCTCATGTGGCAGCTATTCAACAATGACTAAACAGAATATTACCACATTATTCCTGTGCTCTTCTCCCTAAATTAATACAGCCTCTTGGAGATTTTCAATATTACCAACAAAAGGACTTAACGGTATATTAAGAAAGTTCCTTTCAATGCCCATCACCCACCCAATGCCAAAACATCATAATCTTTTCTTTCCTCAAATCTTGAAGAGAAATATAATGTGACTTAGTGATAGCTGCTAAGTGTTGGATGTATATCACAGGTAGAGGAAAACTCAGACACATTTATCTGGGTCACCTGACCTCAGAGGCAGGCTAGAAGCCTTAGTGTGGTGCTCTGAAAAAAACCACCAGACCAAGATTGCTGCTGAGCACAGCCATGAAAGGGCAACAGAAGCTGTAGATACACCTTGGCAGAGGTGGGGAAGGAGTGCCTCCTAGGCACCCCAGCTTAGCACAAGTTGGCTGGTGAGCTGCTACAGTGCCAGGTCACAAACAGATTACAAATCAGAAAAGGGAGAAAAAGACAAATCCAAAACACAGGGAGGGGCAGAAGTGACTTGGCCAACAGACCCCATTGTCACTCATTCCTGAGACTGGCTGGATAACCTAAAAGGAGGGTATAAAAATGGACTAAATGGCAAAATTATATCTAGAAAAAAATACTTTTAATATCTGTAAATATAGTCAGGCTTGACAGTACATTCCTATAATCCCAGGGACTCAGGAGGCCAAGGCAGGAGGATTCCAAGTTCAAAGCCAGCTTTAGCAACTTAGAAAGGCCCAAAATAAAAAAAAATAAAAAGGCTGGGGATGTGCTTAACTCAGTGGGTAAGCATCTCTAGGTTCAATCCCTGGTTTAAAAAAAAAAAAAAAAAAGATATGTAAGTGTGATTTCAGAAGAAATTCTGTGACTTTAAATATATTATTTTTATGTAGTTGTATGAGGTATAGTTGGTTGTAATTATATGAGGAATAATTGCACTGGGGATGTGGTTCAGTGGTTAAGCACCCATGGGTTCATTCCCTGGTACCAAAAACAAAACAAAACAAAATCTAAAAAAAAGAATAATTTTCTTGATCTCAACAAGTAAGAGTTTATACCACCAAAATAGTTGGTTTCCACTATCACCAACATGTTACTATTAATAGCTGAAATAATTTTAAGTTTTTAACTGAGCTTACCTTTAGATTCTGATTACCACCGTTTGCCATCTTGTAGTTAGTTTTTTTGAGATCTCTTTCCGTCTCCACAAAGTTAAGTGAAGTACTAAAAGCAGGTGCTGATAAATTCCTAGGTATATAGGCCCTAAAATGGGATAAAAGGAATGACCCCTTTATTCCTACTAATTAATGAGCATTTTTAAAAGTTATCCTTCAAACAAACAGGTTGCAGCAATTATAGCCTTTCTTCCTTGAAAGCAAGGTACCACTGTTTTGAAAAGATCCTCTACCTCTCAGATAAGCCTTTATACATAAGTAGTATTTAAAACCAGTTCAAGGCTAATATTCTGGGTTCTAATATTAAAGTAAATAAATCTTCATGTTTCACATATTAACAGCTTCACTATCCTGTGTGCTTATCAAGGGAGAAAGGTTTAATCTATTTAAATTGCCAAATAAGCAAATGTAGAATCCTGGCTATTTATTTTCTTATAAGCATTCCTAAATCGATTTGTACTCTTTGAAAAGTATCAAGAGGCTGGGGCAACGTTTCCAGGACAGAGAGGAAGGGCATGAGGCAAAGGCTGTGTATCAGCTCTCTACTGCCAGGACCCCGTGACCAACTGCTCCCCGTCAAGCACAATAACTTCAAATTAACATTCCACTCCTCTTTTCTCACTAACTTAGGCTACTAATAGTCCAAGTCGTTCAATAAAATAAATCTGACAACTCACAGGTCACCTGATATTTTGTGTGCAAACACACACACACACACACACCAAAAAAAAAAAAAAAGAACCCTCTTTTTCTTCCATCCCTAAATTTACTATAGTTGCGATTAAGTTTTTAAAATGACAAATACAAGTGATTCTTAAGTTCACAGGGCAAAGTCATTCCAAGTAGTAGCTACTGATCTGATATTAACTCACCTGCTTTCATAAAAAGCTTTAATTGGATTCTTATTTGGTGTTCGACCTATAAAAGTCAATCACACACACACACAGAGTAATCAATGGATTGGCAACACAGACTTCAAAAGATTTTCAAATTTCCTTTAAGCTGAGTTAAGAGCATCAAACAACTTTAGAAAGTTGAAAAATAAATCAAAACAATTTTACAATTCTAGAAGTCAGTAATTTCAGAATGGTGCCAACAAACTGTTGTACACCATGTCTGACATCCCACTGCATGTGATTACTGACAAGATGACAGCAATACATTGATTTGAATCAGAGATGATACCTGTCTTCAAGGAGCTCACAATCTAAGAATCTTGTTAACAGCTGGATGACAATATCTGCTACTTACAAAACTGCTCAGCTCAGCTCCATAGACACTGAATATCCAAAGAAGAAAAAAAAAGAAAAAAAAAAAAAGGAAAGACCTAGATACTCAAAGTGTAAAGAAATTTTTTCAAGCACTGAGAAAGAAAAATGACTAAGTACAGAAAACAAGGTTGAAGAATAGAAATTTACAAGTCCTAGCCTGCACAGCCAATTTCTGATTATAGATGTTCATTCAACATGCTATAGAATTATTTGCAAACTTGGTGCAAACAAATTAAGCAACTCTTTTGAAGGGCCTTTTCTTTTAGAAATAACTTAAATGATGAAAAGTTTTACACAATTTCCTTTCAAAAGCATTTATTTTATTCAAAATTTCTGAAAAGAATATTTTTCTATAGAAGAATAAATAATAATTTGGTTACTGGCTGTTTCAAATAAAAAATACAAATCATGTATAATAACCTAATGGAACATATTACTAACTCTACACAGAAAGATATAGAAAACGTAAGTAACTTGAAGATAACATAACAAAATAAGCACAAATCATCTGAGAACTGATTTATGATCCTCTGTTAATCCAAGAAACCCACCTTTGAAACTTTAAAGGGAATTCAACTGTAACCAAAAGAATCTTAGGTGAAATACCTTGTAGGTCTTCTATTTGTTTTTGTAACTTTACATGCTGCTGAATTAGATCCTTGATTCCCTCAGGGTCATTTTTACAGAGTTTTTGAGCTTTTATGTTTGCTTGCAGGGCCCAGTCATATTCCCCCAGCATAGAAAGAGCAGCACAATAACGATAATGACCCTGTTCCAAAAAGATAAATTTAATTTTTTTCTCAAAAATATGCTTAAATTAAATAATAGGTAAGGAAAAATATTGTTTGAAAATGAATTAATTAAAATGTTAGATCAGGCCCCTATCATGAAAAATAAATAAAAATGTTAACACCTCAAGAAATAAAACTAATGAATTAGTGGAATGTTATGAATAGGCAAGTGATTTTTAACAATTAACTAGAGATAAATATTTTTGCTTAAGAGATTTTGGTACCCCAGTGAAGTATTTAACTTCTGTTATATTTTACTAATAAAGTACTAAACACAGTATTTTGTGAATAAAAGTAATTCATTATAAGAAACAAATTTTTAAAAAATACTTTAAGGCAATAATATTCACTAACTCATGATGTGCCCTACACTTTGGAAATCAAGATTTTGGAGCTGGAAGGAGCAACCAGCTTGGGCAGCATTCCCAGCACCTCCAAGAACACAGGCTCAAATAACAGGTGTAGTCAGGCTAACTCTTCTCTCCATCTCTCCCCTTCAATCAGCTTTTATTTTATCTGTAAGTGTAGTTCCTAGCTTTAAGAAAAGGTCCAAAAATCACTGACTTTATTCTCAATTCAAGTGGTAAGGTTTTGGCTTTTTGTTTTTGTTTTTTGCTATAGAACCCAAATCCTTACTGACTCCAATATTTGGAAAATCCATTATATCTAACATCTTAGTCTAGAAAGCGAATAATATCAAACCTGGGGCTAATTTAGCTAACCCGGCTTCCAGTTATTCACAAATCAAACTTCCATTTTAGGTACCATGTCTCCTCTAGAGAGACAATCTACCAGAAAAAAACAGGCCAGAACTTGGCCTCAAGTCACAGTTACAAACAAACTAAAGAACAATGATTTTATGATACCTAGTCCAGATCTCCTTCCTACTTACTATACATTTTACAAAGAACATTCTGATTAGATGAGAACCCAGGAGAAAAATCAAAATAAGTGAACGCTTTAAGTGGAAAAATCAAAAATAAGTGAACCTTTTAAAAAGGAGTAGTTTTTTGCTAAAAGAATCACTGGCACGTTTATTCAGAGTCAGTACTGTGTTCTTGTGGACCTACGAATTCTGAAGATTTTATTCTAAAGACTATGCATTTCATTAAACTCTGCTTCCCCTTAGAGGGTAGAAGTCCTGTTTCCTGACACCTGCAGTATAAGAGGACCTCTCATATATACTAAAAGGTAGAAAATCCTACCACTAGATATTTGTCAACTTTCAAGTTCAGAATACTACATTTAAAAAAATAAAACACAGAATAGAAATAATGTTAGATCATAAAACATACCTGCTAAACTTATAGTGAATACTTTCTTCTTTTCCCCTACTATTCTCACCACCTATTGGATCTTTTTCCCTGGACCCCATGTAACTTCTGCTGGTTGAGAAAGCGGTTTATCCAGCCCCCTGTGCTGAAGCTTAATGAAGCTCAGATTAAAGTATCTCAGTTTCTTGAACCCAATTACCATAAAAATTTTTGTTCTTCTTTGACACTCTCATTCTCTATCATATATGGACATTCCCTACTATCTGTTGGTCTAGCATCCCCTCACCTAGGGGTAAACATTTCCCACTCCTCAGAGATATGGCATGGCAGTACTATCAGTTTTAGTGCGCCATCCCAACAAGGGATAGCGGCTCTGACTGGTCAGTGGAAACATACCACTTCCCAGGTCACTGTAACTGATCCACGCTGGGACACATGACCCAACTGAAATCAGCCTGAGCCTTAGGCTTATTATATAGATACTGACAGGGGTTTCTTCTCATTAGAATTAATAGCTATGACGGATATTGGTTTGGGGCTCCTACTACAAAGTTTTTTTTTTTTTAATGTGAATATGCTTTACTTTCTATATATATAACTGTAAAGTTTAGAGACGATCAGGGCACATCTAGAGTGGAATGTCCATACACAGCCAAGCAAAGGCCTATAGTTGTTCTATTCTTTCTTGTTTTTTTCATGTATGACATGCTTCTGCCTGTGCATTGGTGTATATATGGTATGCAGTCACTTTCTGATAAAAATCACTTAATTTAGAAGATAATTGGAGACGGAAATTGTCAGTTCATCCCTCATATTGAAGGATCATTACTTATTCCCAATGATTAAAACTTTATCCTGTGTATATTATCTCAATAGCGACAGAGTATATTTCTTTTTTTTTAATTGAGTGATTTAAAAATAATAATAAATGACAGTGAAATGCATTACAATTCTTATTACACATATATAGCACAATTTTTCAAATATCTGGTTGTATATAAAGTATGTTGACACCAATTTGTGTCTTCATACATGTACTTTAGATAATGATATCTATCACATTCCACCATCCTTGCTAATCCCCTGCCCCCTCCCTTGCCCTCCCACCCCTCTGCTGTATCTAGAATTCATCTATTCCTCCCATGCTCCCCTTCCCTACCCCATTATGAGTCAACCTTCTTATATCAGAGAAAACATTCAGCATTAGTTTTTTGGGGATTGGTTAACTTCACTTAGCATTATAGCAGCACAATTCACAATAGCTAAACTGTGGAGCCAACCTAGATGCCCTTCAGTGGATGAATGGATAACAAAAATGTGGCATATATACACAACAGAATTTTACTCAGCAATAAAAGAGAATAAAATCATGTAAGTAAAAGTCTTTTTTTAAATGAAGCCACAAGAACCTATGCTCAAACTTCCTCTTCTGGCCAAGATGGAGTAACAGAGACCAGATTTACCATCCTGCCTAAAATGAATTTTAAAAACAAAAAAGATATGATTCCCTGGCTTATAAAACACTGGACACTGGGCAAGAAAACTTGAGTGATCCTTGAGAGAAGGGAAACACACAAAGTAAGACTTAAGACTGCTCCAGCTTACTGAGACAAACCCTCAGCCCAGGAAAAAGTCACTACTCAAAGACTGGCAGTCTCTCTCAGCTAAGGAGAGAGAGGTGGGAGGCAGGATAAGGCAAGCTTGAGTTCATGAAGCAAGGACCATAGAGGGGAGAGCTGCCGAGAGAACTTCAAGGAGTCCTCAATGGGTCTTCAGCTGAGCACGTCAGCACATGTCTGTGGGAAGAGCTCTCTATCAGGGAAAGAGCTATCAGAAAGGCTAACAGTACAAGAGTCGGACTCATACAGTAATGCTACACCCACAAACCTGAGTGGAAAATGTCAGAATTCAGGGAGCATTAAGTCCTCAGAAAGTTTTGCCTCAGTAGTGAAGGAAAAAGTTAGCCTTAGGTTAATGACACTATGGCCCCACATAATAGAGCTTAAAACAAGATTATTAAAAACTAACCCACTTGTATGTTATTTCACTGTATTCCAAAACAAAGCTCAAAGGTAATCAGAGAAAACCAAAGATATGCAGCACTAAACAAAGTAACATTCACAATGTTGAATTCCAATAAAAATGACCAGGTATGCAAAGAAAGGAAATGTGTTCTAGAGTGAGAAAAATCAATCAACTGGAAGCCCATAAATGACACAGATGATGGAATTCAGGATATTACAACAGTTGCTATAATCACATTCCATTCGTTGTAGAAGTAGAGACATGAAACATAAGACCCAAATTTAATTTCTAGAGATAAAAATTAAAGTATTTAAGATGAAAAAACCTGAATGTTAAGAAAGGCAAATGAAACATTATAGATGAAAATATCCATGAACTTGAAGATACAGAAAAAAAAAAACTTTGTAAAATCAAACAGAAAAGAGAAAAAAGAACGAAATATGAAACTGACAAAACAGGGAAACACAGCTGAGAAACAAAAGGACACACACAGCTCTTGCCCAGCCACCACTGAAGCCAACCCCTAGACTTCTCAGGTACAACAGCCTACAGATTCTCTCTACTACCTACACCAAGGACCTGAGTCAGGTTTCTATCGTTCACAAACAAGAATCTAACATACCCTTCAGAACTCTGTCTCTTGAGGACTTTAGTGAGTCTATTATTTTGTATCTTGTAAACTACAGCAAAACACAATACGCACAGAAACATTAACATTTCTCTATTGACTATACCATAAAATTTCTCATTTTTTAAAGCACAATGACTCATCCTCTCTCAAGCCTGAAAGTAAGTCTAGAGACAGGTGACTCTCTAGTAGTCGCCCCTATCTGAACCAAAGGAAGCAAAAATGGCCCATTCTCATGCAGAAATGGAAAGTACCTGCCTCTACAGGCTTATATCTTAGAGCTGTGACCCCACAGACTTGGGCTCATACTTCTCAAACAAAACATTCTTAGAAAAGTAAAGAACGCACCTTGCACGCTCTCCTTTTTTTTTTTTTTTTTGGGCACTAGGGGCCTCAGGGGGTTTAACTACTGAACCACATTCCCAGCCCTTTTTATTTTTAATTTTGAGATTCAGTCTTGCTAATTTGCTCAGGGGCTCACACTAAGTTGCTGAGGCTGGCCTCAAACTTGTCATCCCCCTGCTTCAGCCTCCTGAGTCTCTGAGATCATAAGTGTATGCCACCATGCCTAGATGCATGCTCTATTTTAGCTTTTGAAGTAAAAATATTCTTCAATGAATATTTCTATCTGGTAAAATAAAAAGGAAAAATAGCTTACATATATAGTTACCGAATTTTGTGAATACTTAACTAGTGGTTGTATTTTTTTAATCTATGCAAATTTTTTGCAATCATATGACATATCATAAAACATCCCAACTTAAAAATTAGTAAATATTTTGTCTGAGAAACCAAACCAGGAACACTCTATGAAAGTCTTCAAAATAATTCAGAAAGCCTTAATATTCTTCCCTAAATTTGATAATAGATTAAAATTTGCAAGAGGTATCTCTGGAAAACCAGTATCATAGACTGGGTTTCAGTATTCAGAACATTATCAATTCATTTGTTCTACAAATATTTATAGAGTACCCACAAAATGCAAGGTGTAGTCATCAGCAAAGATACTGTTTCAAGCAAAAGAATGACTCATAATGGAAATACCAACAAATTTATCACCCTCTAATGCAAGTGCCATCCAGTTGCATCCTTCACTTGCAATGACACCTTGAAAAGTCACTTCACATCCGTTGAACTCAATTTCTTGATGCATAAAATTAGACATTTAAAAAATAACTCAAAAACTTAGATGTAGAAGTCCACCTGGAAAACTTCACCATCTCCAGACCACTAGATACACTCCTAGGCTGCCTAAATTGTAACTTTAGGGGAGGGTAAGAACATCTTTAAAAGGTTCCCAGGCTGAGTCTTCCCTTTTACTTCACAACCTTCTGTACTTTCTCTTTTTTTATCATAGCAAATTAGAATATAAAGAAAAAATATAATTTTAACAACACTAAACAAAATAAAATTAGGTCCTGCAAAGAATTTAATGAAGTCTATCTGCAAAGCAGTAATGGAAGCATGAATGAGAGTAATTCTCTAAGGCCCTACTCACTGTAATTTTTTTAAAATTATGTAAAATCAGGAATACAGTATGAAAGACATGTGCCTTTGTGTGTCTTATTTGAATCTTTACTCTGAAAAACTTTTTGAATATTTTTACAAATTGGAAAAATACAGAGAATAATGTAATAAACACCCAGAATTTTGTTTTTATAACATTTATAATATTATAACATTTTGTTATATTTGCTCAGATTCTCTTTTTGTTGTTGTTGTTGTTATTGTTGGTACTGGGGAGTGAACTCAGGGATACTCAATCACTGAGCCACATCCCAGCCCTATTTTGTATTTTATTTAGAAACAGGGTCTCACTGAGTTGCCTAGCACCTCACTTTTGCTGAGGTTGGCTTAGAACTCACGATCCTCCTATCTCAGCCTCCTGAGCTGCTGGGATTACAGGCGTGCTGCACCACTGTGCCTGGCCAAATTCTCTTTTAATAAGAGAAAGGCAATAATATCAATATGGCTGCTTTGGAATCTCTTCAATCTCCTTTCCCTCCCTGACTGTCCAAATGCAAACACTATCATGGGTATTGGGCTTTCATTTATTTTTTCATTTCATGTTGTTTTTCAAATCCATAAATATTGATATGCCAGTCAACTACAATCTAATATTCAACTACTCATTTACTAAGTCAACAAATACTACTCCTGAGTGCCTGCTATGAACCAGGCAACTTGTCAGACAGTCCAGATTTAAGAGCAAACCAAACAGACGAAAAAGCCTTTCCCTGTAAAGCCCACATTACACTGGAAGTCACAATAAACAATATAAATAAATAATGTAACAATATTGAATAGTGTAACAATATTTTCAATAATATGCCAAATGCTAAGAGGAAAAAAGGGAAAGAAGACAGGAAATGTCTCAAAGGAGCAGGGTTTGCATTTTAATAAGATGGCCAGGGAAGGTTTCATTGAGAAAAGGATGTTCTATAAAGAATGAAAGAAAATAAGGGAGCTAGCTATGTTCTAGGGGGAAATTGTCTGAGGCAGAGGAAAGAGCAAAAACAGAATGAAATGGGCCTGGCCTGATGGGAGCAACAGTGAGGAGCCCAGGGGCCAATTCAGAGAGAGTAGCAGGAATGAGGTTTGAGGAATGAAGGGTGTTCAAGATGGGAACAGATTAAACAGATCAGAGTAATAACTCTGATCAAGTAAAAATACCAACTCATCCACTGCTTTATCAATGGACCTTTAAGTATTTGAGACTTGATGCAATTAAAACAAGGCCACAATGACTGACACTATATATTATGTAAGAAATTTTCTAGTTTGACACATGTGAAATGGAGTAATTGTTAGTGTAAAATCAAGTAATTATGAGGTATGCACATCAGGGTGCTCTCCAAGTTGGTTGTAAGCAATTCACACCTCCATCAGTTTATAGAGGGTTCCTGTTACTAGACACTCAGTACCAATACTCTGGACCCTCAGTCTCTTTAATTTTTGCCAGTGTGAAGGATCCCAACACTATTGCATTGCTTTATTTACTCATCTATAGGTGTGTCTTTCTCTTAGAGGCCCTCTATTTTTCTCTATTGGTTTCATTTTTCTATCTTTGTACCAATCCCCCACAAGTCTAATTACTAGGAAACAGATTTTCAAGTTTCTTATTTCTACTAGCCAATCAGGGTTTCTTGTATGAAATTATTTGTTTCACTGGCCCTTTTTCTACTGGGTTTTTATTTATTCTAGGAGTTCTCTACATATTCGCAATACAATCCTATCAATTATATATAAATCCTATTAGTTACATAAATTATTGATGAACAAATGATCTCCTCCTGCTTATTTCATTCATATCTTTTATGTATATAAGTTTTTAAGTGTGATGTAGAAAATTATATCAATGTGGTTTATTTCACACTGATTTATACATTGTGTGTTACTTAAGAAATCCAAAGGCTGGGGTGCAGCTCAGTGGTAGAGCATATACTAGCATGAGGAAGGCCCTGGGTTCCATTCCTGGCACCAAAAAAAGAAAGGATAAATGCTTTCCTATAGTTCCTTAAAAGTTTTAAAGTTTCATTTCTCACATTTAGGCACACCTATCACTTGCAGATATTACCTCTCAATTGCTACAGTCCCTCTATGCTCTCCAGGACACCTCATGCTGGCACACACACATTCTCAGCCTCTCACAGCTACTGCCAAATCCCCATAGTGGTAGTGGAACTGAAGCATCCCCTTTCCTATTCTTGATAATTTCATCCAGCACTTTTACATATAAATACACATCCCATATATTAATTCTCACAAAAATATATAGTATTACTGGCTCAAAGTAAAAATACAAAAGAAACCTACCTTTGGCCAAGTGCTCTTCAAAATAATGGCTCTCTTTCCATCACCAAGTGCATTTCTAAACAGAAAAAGAAAAAATAAAATATTTAAACATCTCCATTCTTTTATTTTTGTAAAAGTACTATATATTGCTATTTTTATGTTCTGAATTTTCCATGTATATCATTTAGTCAAATAATAATTTTTTAAAATCCACAAAATATACGTCCATTATAGGAAATTTGGAAAATACAGAAAAGTAAAACAAAGGGGAAAAGTCACCCAGAGTCACAATCACAACAACCCAGGAATAAGTATTTTCAGCATTTCTGGAGTATTTCCTGCATATATCGTATCAACATCTTACCTATGCATAACTAAAAATTTGTATATTTGCGTGCAATAATTTTGCCTTTCAATAATAAGACTTCTGTAGCCAAAATTTTAACTCCCAGGTCTTGTTAGCTAAGCTATAGGAACAGAGCATGCATTCCTGAACAGAAGGCCTAAGTTAAGTCCAATTCAACTGCTAATTCTCCTGGGGCCTTAAAGAAGTCATTAATATCCCTGAACCCACCTTCTCAACTGTAAAATGAAGATAAAAATTCTTTCTTTTCTAGCTGTTTTGAGGTAGATGCTAAGTTAGAAAATGTAAACATCAGTATATGCATACTCAGTCTCTCAGTTGCCTGGCTTACCTTCAACAACCTCCCATACCTCAACTCAGTCATCTACCATCACACCCCTTTGGCAAAACTTAGCATCGCTCAGAACTGTCAAACTCCTAAATCCACTTGTGAGGGCATCCAACTCTTACTGGTTAAACTATTTCCTACTATCTTCTCAGGGGGTCTAACTCATTGATTTGCCTGCTTTCTCTTTTTCCTACTCCCCTATTTATCTGGTTTAAAATTCACTGGTTTATCATTTTGTATTCACACATATTAATTCATTATTCTTAAAAAGAGATTATAAAGAAGACCCAAACTAGGTATCATACCACCAGATATCAATTCCTAGTAAAAGGCTATATACAAAAAAGAAAAAAAAAATTAAAAAGTATGTAAGACAACTTAACCAACAGAAAACAAAAGAGAAACCAGGAATGGATTTGACACAATCACCTGATTTATGACAAAGTGACACTGCAGTGCATGGAGAAAATAATACTTTTTTAAGAAATGGTGCTGGGTCAATTGGACATTCATATGAATTTTGAACCCTACCTCACATGAAATACAAAAATCAACTTCAGAAGGCTTGCAGATCTAATTATCAAAGTTAAAATTGTAGAAGAAACAGAGTACACCTTGGTGGCTTTGGAGTAAGCAAAGACTACAAACAAAAAGCACTTACCATAAAGGAAATAATTAATAGAACCTACTATATTAAAATTAATAACTTCTCAGTGAAAACATCAAGAATGAAAAGGTACTGAGAAGACATCTGCAACACAAGTCTGACCAAGGACTCATCCAGAATACAAAACAATACAAAAAAACTCCCACAAATGAATAAGATATTCAACCTAGGAAAAATAAAAATCGAGCAAAAGACCATGAGAATATCCAAATAGTCAATAAGCATATGGAAAAATACTCAACTTAAATATCCTTACTTGAATTATAGAAATGCAAATTAAAATTACAGTGCTATATACTCCCACCAAAATATCTAAAATGAAAGATGCAAAATGATAAGTGCTGGTGAGGACATGGAACTGAAATTCACATGTTGCCAGTAAGACCATAAAGTGATAAAACCACATAGGAAACTATGCATTAAGGCTAAATACAAGCATACCTTCTGTCCCAGCAATTCAAGTCCTCGATTATACACTTTAACAAAAATGGATACATACATTTACAACACTATCTGTAAAAGCCAAATACTAGAAACTACCAAAATGCCCATCGACAATAGAATGGATAAAACATGGTATATTCATGCAATAGATGAACACTTTTACAACTACATGCAACAATATGGATCTCAAAAAGAATGCTGAAAGTCAAACACAGAAGAGCACATAGTATGCAATTCCATTTGTAATTGCACAAAGACAGGCAAAACTAACCTCTGGAAGTCAGAATAGTAGTAATACAGGGGAAGGACTTGGGTAGTGACTGGAAGGAGAAACAAGGGGGACTTCTTAGGTACTGGGTCTGTGATGTGGGTGGTTTCAATTGTTTGGTCTCTGAAAACATGTATTAAGATCTTAAAAAAAAAAAAAAAAAAAAAACCACCTACAAAGAAAAACTCTTTTTTTTCTGTTGGAGACCATTATCTGGTTTGATGTCTGAGCCACAACAGCCACTCTGCCATCCTGAAGGGACAGCCCGAGGACCAAGTGACACTCTAAGGCTGGAAGAAAACAGGTCTCTGATTACACTGTTCAATAATCTTAGAACCACCTTCTTTTTGAACTTGTGAATGAGATTGTTTTCTTCACCATTTACACCATTTGCCTCAGTTTGTTTTCTGAAGCCGAAAATATCTTAATCTAATGGCACATCTCTTAAACTTCAGTCTCTCCCCCAGCAAGTTTACAAGTTACCTATGCTAGCTGTCTCCATTTCTTCTCACTTTATTCTACTCACTCCAACCACCTTCTGTTCCAAGACTCCTACTAACAGATCTACTAGTAAATGATGTTCATGTTGCTAAACCCAAATTCCATTGAACTAACTGGCTTCTCAGCAGCCACAGACTCCCCTGGCGACTCTTTCTCACTTCTATGACACCACACTTAGTTTCCTACCTACCTCCCCAGCCACTTCTTAATAGTCTCCTAGATAGGTTTGTCCTTCTCTTGACTGATTATTTGTGTTACTCAAGGGTCAATCCTGATTCCTCTTCTAGTCTCAGACCTACTAAAGGCCAGCAGGTCTCAAACTTGTTTACACATTAGTACTATCAGAGGAGATTCTAAAAGCCCAATGCCCAAACTTGACCCTAGATCAGCTACACCCTAGCATCTTTGGGTAATCTTTCTTCAGAGCTCAAATGATTCCATTGTGCAATTCAAATGGAGACCTTCTTCCCTAAGCAATCTCACCCATATCTACAACTTCAAATCATCTAGGTCAACTATCCCAAACATGAGTTCCACACCCACAAAACTCACTGCTATATGATATACTACCATGGATGTGTCACATGTACTTCAATTTAATTTGAAGTCAAATTCTACCTCCAATGAATGTATTCATCTTCCAGTGACTGACCAATGTCATGAATGGGCCCAGAAACCATTAAGACAAAAACCTTAGACCAATTCTAATCATTGCCTTCTCCTTCAAATCCCTGCACCAAACCACAGACAATGTCTGTCAACTTTCTCTTTAAAGTACCTTGAATCCTTCCATTTTCCACTTCCACTAGCATTACCCTCCTCCAAGCCATCATCTCTGACCTGCAGTCCTACAACAGACTCCCAACCCACTTCCATACCGCATCCCCCTCAAATCCATTCTCCCCATTGTACTAATGGTGCTGTCTCCCCTTACTACAAAATCCTTTACTTTTTTCTCACCACTTTTAAAAGCCAATAACCTTGACGTAGCCTACAAGGTCTAGTGCCAGATTACCTCTCCCTCGCCTTTGTCTTCAGGCCACCTGGAACACTATCAGTTCCACAAATGCAACACAGCCCTTCCCATCCCAGGCCTTCACATTTCTGGCCCACTGTTAATAAAACAAGAACTATGTGTTTTTGCTAATTTCTGACATCAGCCAGATTTTTCTGAAAGAATCCCAAGAATTTGTTGAATCAGGGCTGAATGCTTTTAAATTAATGCTATGACTATAATTGTATTACATTAATATTACAATTGTACCATATACTACAAATATCCAAATTTTTACTAATATATGAATATATATTGACTATAAATTTTCACATTTACTACCATTGTGGCCAGATCCTACTATAAAAGCAAAGTGAGCATAGTAAATCACATGGGGCTACGGCTCATCCAAACCAGTGCAACCCTAATCACTCTGGTGAATGGGTGAGACTTTTGGCAACAGAAATACCGTGCAACATACATTGATGACAATGGGAAGATACAAACAGTTATTTACTATTGGAAACTATGTAACATGGTCAGAATACTAGATAGAGGGTAACAACCTATTCTAGCTCAGGCATTCTAATTACTATTAAATAGGAAAGTATGTTTATTTCTCCAACCACCCTACTACCTCATATACACAATATGCTACATTTTGCCCTAAAATAACATTAGGAAAAAGTACCTATTCCCTCTTCCAATTTCCATGATATTTTGCTAATTACTCGGGAACACTCCTCTCTCTACCCCTAACTTTTCCCAGGGGTGGGCATGGGAGGCACTAATTATATGTGGCTTAGCCTTTTTTCTCACTCTAAGACCTTAAAAAAAACTGACAGATACCAGATCCCCTTTTCTTCCAGACTTAAAGTTAACAGGATCCTGGTTTGCCAGTTCCATTCATGACTGTTTCTGAATTAATAACAAGTCACTTAGCTACCAGACTTAAGGGTCTTCATCCTAATGATTCTATCAGTGATGAAGGTGACATGTGACTAAAAGTAGCCCATTTTCTGCAACCATCTCTTAACTAATTCTAGACTTGGGTGCAGAACAGATGCTATTTACTGACTCTCTAAGTACAACATGTAAATACAAGAATTTCGTGAGCCACAGGCTTTCTCCCCTTAATCTCATTTCTCAACAAAGAAATAATAACTATTTCACAAGTTTCTTAATGTTACCACTAAACTACAAAAGCAGGATTCATATGTAAGAGTCACTGTCAAATATAGTGATTAATAACCATTAGTTGAATAAGCATATACATTTTGAATCAAAAGTTAGTATCTGGTCAGGCACAATGTCAAATGCCTATAATCCCACATGCTCAAGGCCTGGCTCAGAACTAGCAAGACCCTATGTCAAAATAAAAAAATAAAAAGAGCTGGGGATTGGAGCTCAGTGGCAAAACACCCCTGGGTTGAATCCCTAGTATTTTTTAAAAAAAAAAGCATCTGAATTTAAAATTATATATGCTCTGTAAGTAACAGAAAGTTATCAGGAATTTATCCTACAGATATACTTGTACCTGGATACACAGCATAAGTAAAAGGATACTTATTATGGACCTATAATTAATTATTTAAAACTGAAAATCAATGTCCTAATAAATCTAATTATAAACAAAATAATCTATACTAACAAAGCATACGTAAAAACTGATAGATTATTTGAGTAATCCATTCACTAAAATACTACTTAGTCACGAGAAAGAACAAGGAAGATCTCTAAATACACTGATATGCAACAAGCTCCTGGATTTAAATATAAAAAAGTAAGCTGTACAACCACAGTGTAGTTATGTTCCCACCATGTTTTTTTTAAAAAAAGATATGTTACATTGAACCAAGTGAAAATTGTCTATATTCGGATTTACAAAAATTATTTCATGTGGTTCCACATAATGAGTATTTCTACAGGCATAAGACATAAGACATTATGGAAATGCATAAGGACATGAAGAGAGGGATTAGGGAATAGATCTGAGTTGGGCAGACATTTCAGTGTACCCTTTTCTACTCAATTTTTTACTATCATCATGTTTCTGCTTTTTAAAAAGGGGGTATACCCCAAAGAAGACTAAAAACTGTTTTCTTCAAAAACAAGTTCAGTAGCTTCTAAATAAAAATAGAAACCATACAAGTAAGAGAGAATGAGGAATAATTCATCAAACCAACATATTCACACTGAAAATACACACACGATTTTTTTAATTCTCACAGAAACATACAGTTAAGTTGCTTTATACCTTTGGTCTCACAAAAAAAAAAAAAAAAAAAAAACAGAAAAAATAGCCAAGGGTGGAGTCTGTTACTAATCACAATTGGCATCTGATGAAAGGGAACATTGTATGATGAATAAATTAACTTTTATGTGTGTGGTGCTGGGGATTGAACGCATGACAGGCAAGCACTCTACCAACTGAGCTATATCCCCAGCCCTGAGTAAATAAATTAATATCAAAAGGTCAAATATCAACTTTTAAAATTCCATGATTTTCTGAAGTAAATTAAAAAAACATTCAAGCCTAAGCTTTTCCTTTCTCCAATTACATTTCTTGCACTGTTCATTATACCTCCGGCAGAAGAATCTGAATTTTCCATGTAGGAGTCCCATGAGAACAAATTAAACGACAAGTGAGCAAGGCCTGTTGCTAGACATTGCATGTGCTGCATTAGCTACCAAAGTTACAGGTATGCCCAACTCCTTTTCCTTGATTCTTCTCTGAACTACAAGTTTCTGGTTACTTCAATCACAACTGTCATTATAATAATAATACCCTGCAGTTAGCAAATTGTATTTGAAAAGTGCGCTCTTAGAAAACCAAAGTAAAAGGGAATCTCATCCACGGAGGGCATCCTGGGACTCACTGGCCCTCACCACACACATTCCTAAGCCTGAAAGGATTTCACAGGAGGAGGGAGAAGTAGACAGGAGAAGCAAGAGGCAACGTAGTTTCCCACACCCATCCCTCCCTCACTCCAACCCCATCTCCACATTTCCCAAACACAACATCCACAGACTCAGGTTTTCATTGGCTCTTGGCTTCAACTACGTCCATTCAAAGGTGCTCTGATTTTCAAACTGCATGACTATTTTAACATTAAAATCACTATCACAGATACCTTGACCATTTCTGAACAAACCATTTGTTTCCCAACTCATACTTCATCTCAGGCTTTTTCCCCTCTGCCATTGGCCTTGAAATATTTATATTTCTTTCCTTTGAAGATAATTTTTCACTTATTTTACCCCTGATGTTTAGGGAGTACTGTTTTGGGCTTTTCCCCTCTTATGTGCACTTTTAATTACACTTTATCAAATAATTCAAGTATACATAAAAGTACAAAGAATAACATTAACATAATGAATACCCATGTACCAACTGTGTACCAACTTAGCAAGAAATTAACATTTTGCCATATTTACTTCAGCTTCTTTTGCAGAAGTTTGTTACACTTGACATCCACTGTGTTAATTATTTTCCCTCCTTTTCCCCCAGAGATAGCCACTCCCCTGGTGTTTAACATGCCCATGCATTTTTAAAACATTTTTAATACATTCTCTGTATTAAGAATATGCATATTGTTTTGCATGTTTTTAAACATTATATAAATGGCATCATACTGTACAAATCATTCTGCAACTTGCTTTTTTTCACCAACATTGCATTCATTTTAACTGCCATTGAGAATTCCATTGTATGAATATACCATAATTTATTTATCCATTCCCCTACTGATGGACATTTAGGTTGTTTCCATTTCTTTACTCTTACAAACAATGCTATATATGAAGGCTTGTACATATCTTCTTGAGTACACATTGAGAGTTTGGAAGGGATGACCCTAGAAGTGGGCTGCAGAATATGCACATCTTCACCTTGTCAGATTTCTCTCCAAAGTGACTGTACCAATTTACACTTTCTCCAGCCGAGTATGAAAGTTTCCTTTGTTCCACATCCTCTCAAACACTTGGTATTACGAAGTTTTTAAGTTTTTGCCAATCTGATGGATATGAAAAAGAAACTTGTAGTTTTTAATCTGCATGTCATGTAAGGATAATCATGTCCTCATAAATGTTTATTGACTATTTGGATCATTTGTTTTTAAAAATCATCAACTTTCACATTTCCTTTTTACTCTATCGTCACCTTTCCATAGTGAATAATAATAAAGACTCTGCATCCAGGCTGTCTGGACTCAAACACTGGCTCCATCACATATACCTTGTATCCTTTATTTGGGCTCTCTATGTGTAAAGAGGCAGCAGCACCTACCTCACATGGTTGTGAAGGTTTTATAAGTGAATTTACATAAAGTATTCACAACAGCACACCCATGTTGTTAGACACTGTACTATTATTTTTACCCTTTTAGAGAATAAACTTGCCAAAGTTATTCCTTAAAATTTGATTTTTAATGTCCCAATTTATATTTACTAATCTTTTAGAATTAAATATTTTAGAAGTTTCAGCATTTGTTACTTTAATCCTTTTATTCCTCTTTCCTAGTTTTAATTTTAAATGTTCCATTTCTGTTCTCTTGCAGCTCAACCTTTGCTTTTATAATAGCAGAGAGGAAGCCTGGCCTTCTGGAATAACTGAGGACTGCATTCTTGCCCAAACTAGTGGAAGGAGGATGCTTTATCCCCACAGATGCTCAGCAGGATTCCCATGGCAGAACTAGCATCCCTCTGATTCGAGAGCTTCAAAACATCTCAACCTTGGTAACTCAGCTAAAAGCTCTTCTCAAGACATAGGTCCTCCTATGTGAGTGGCACATTTCAATTACTGACAACATGTTCTTTTCTTAAGGTTCATCACTCTAATCATTTTGATCAGGAGTGATACTATGGACTCTGAAAACATTAACCCTACATTACAAGCAAATGACATAAACAATGTGTAAGAAGGTAGGAAACACCAATAAAACTGGTGTGGCATAGCTTCATACATTAAACAGGCATCCAATACATATTGGTGATTGCCTAATAAAGAACAAAGGGTTCTCAATGCTGCTGACCTGGCTCTAGTGAAAATATAGATGGCATTCAACAATAAGCTATAACATCAGGAAGGAGGTACAAGAATACCCTGCTCTTGGCCTTTACATCACCAAGCTACCTGATTCTGTGTTTCTATTTTCATGCACCTCCTGTTGTAGCAGGGGTTGAGGAGGATCCTCCTTGTGAGTCACCCTGATTTGCCTCTCAGCTTTCAGAGCTCAAGTGTAGGTGACTTTCTGCCCAGCAAGTTTCAGACAGGCACCTCAATTTTCACAAGAGGCTAGCCAAGTTGCAAACCTATTCATCTGATCTTGAAAGTATACAGATTCACCTTCAAACACCATAGAATATCTGCAATTCTGGACCTAGCCAGAGGCAATAACCTAAAGACATTTGCAGCTCATTTCTTGTCAGAACCAGTTGAGGACAGTGGTATTGATGGAAGACTGTGTCAAGCCCATCCATTCCTCTAGTCTAGTTAGCCTCGGATTATCCACGGCTTAAGCCATCTAAAAGCTGCATAACGTTAATACAGCGGTATTCTCCAAGGTGGTTGGATTACTGGTGATTTTTATTTTCTTCTTTTTAAACTCTGGTATTTTCCAAATTTTCTACCATGAGAATGTGTTCTGTTTATAATAAAAGAAAAACACAATAAATGTTATTTTTAAAGCTACATACTTGGAATATATTGTCTTCCCCACCCCCACCTTCCCACATCCCAACGTAAGTGCTTTTACTGAAAAACAATTGAAATCATGTTCTCAGTTTTCTTGACATCACAAAAACACTTGTGAAACCCAAAACTTTATTTTCAGAGGTTTTTTTTTTTCCCCCTATAAAGAGCAATGTTGCTAGAATTTTTTTTAGCTCTTATCATTCAACTAACATTATTAGTAAGCCATTTAAGAAATTTCCTTCAGAAGGAACCACCAGGAGGAAAACTCATTCCAGCAATTGGTGTACTGGGGCTTTGTAAATAATGAAAATTATGTAACTTGCCAAGTTTTCCTTTTTCATTCTAAGCAACAGGAGATCAGGGTCAAATATGAATTATTAGTATTTCTACAGGCCCATATACCTATGTAGCCTTGTTTTGACAAAAACAAGCTCTGAATTGGTTTTCTGATTTATTGTGTTTTGAGTATTCTACTGTGTGAATATATTCTTCAGCATACCCCAAACCTTTCTTACAGTAAAATATTACATAATTAAATATAACAGTCTACATGTTCAATATTAATTCTTATAATTAATTTCTTAAATTTTTAAAACTGACAAGGCAATAAAATCATGGTAGAGTATCTACATCAATCTTTCTCAACAAGTAAATATATTCAACATAAGAAATTAAGAATTAGTTATGATTCCACTCTCATAGTAATATTATTAAGTTTATGTGCTTTCTTTCACTTATGAAGGATATTTACTTAATTTTTCATACCAAGACAAATAGAAGAAAAGAAGGCAGTAAAAATATTTCTTCCAAAACAGATTAATTAATAGCGCAAAAGGACATAGTATATTATAGGTGTTATAAACACAGACTTTGACATCAACTAAGATCTGTGTTCAAAATTAGCATCAGTACTCACTAGTGGTATGAGCTGAGCTGGTCACAGGTAAAGTGTGAAGAATAATATAACCTACCTATTAAAGTTGCTGTGAGACTTAACGTGAAGCAATTAAAACAATGCAGGACATATGACACAAGCTTGCACTCAGTCAGCTGCCGCAGGTACAGTTAGTATATATACAGCCTACTACACTCTCTTTTTAACAATTTTTAACTTTTTGGAAAAAAAAAAGGGGGTGGGGTTTTCTTGCATACCTATGAAACAGAAATGTCTCCCCAAAATAGGCATTTAGCATAACAATTCAATGATTGTGATACTTTAACCAACTTACCTAAACTGTCCAGTACGAAGAAAGCAAAGAGCTCGGTTACCATAAAGAAGGTGGTTTTCAGGTCTTAAAAAGAAGTAACGTTTGGTCAGTAAATCACATTACATATGAAATAAACATACACTACACTGAAAACAGGCATGAAAAAAGTTTTTAAAACTTTACATTTTCATGGCAGAGCAGGAAGAATACAAGATTTGGAACTTAACTGGGTAAATCTCACTTCATTACTTCCTCAGTAGCCTTCTTTAAAACCAACCTAAACTATCCTGTATTCAAACTGAAGAGAATCCTTGCTCTGTCCAGCTCACAGGACTATTGTCAAGATCAAATAAGATTTTTATCTTATTAAAAAGTTAGCCAACTACAATGTATGCTGTAACTACAGAGGACAGGATCATTATGTCAGGGATATGCCACCTTGACAAAGAACTCCAGGCAAAAGGAGCTTGGAAATTGCAACAGTAACGTTAAGTAGCTTCATTTCAAATTTTGATCTTTTTAGTTTTGTCTGACAGTATAAAGCCAGAAATGATTTTCTTCCACCTTTTTCTCAATAGAATAGAGTAGCAGTCTTGGGGCAGCATGTTGACTAGATTGATTCATTCCCCCTGGGGATGAGCAAGGTAGGAAAGGGAGAAGTTACGTACACCCCAACCTTCAAAGGCTGCTATAATATTAGGTGGCTCACCTGAAGTGGCCATTAAGAACAGAATAGCACACCTGGGGGGAAGACTAAAAAATTCCAGCAGCTGAGTAACAAAACCAGGTAGAAAAGAACACATGCATCCTCAACCATTCCAACTATTTTTCCTTTAAAAGTTTCCTCTAAGAAAGCAAAACCTCCTAAGTAGATAGCATTTTAAGTATTAGGAACTAATCCTTTTTGATCAGTTAATAATTTATAAGGAAGTAGTTGACAGCAAAATGAGAAAAAGACAATAACAGGTGACTCTGCTGGAATGCCTTAAGAAAATGGAGCAAGGCAGAACCAAATTCACCACTGCACCTGACTTGCTTGAATTGCAGGATTTAATCAGTTCCAAATACTCAGGTTACCTCCAATGCTACTAATAACTAAAGATAAAAAATAAAAATCTATTATGCATATCAAATTGGAAGGTTCTACAATTCTTGATCTTATTTTTATTTATCCTAACATTCTAACTTGAGCTGCCACACAAAAAGGATCTCATTGCTCTGTTTTGTTCTTACCTATATTCAATGGCTCTGGTGTAATAGATAATAGCTATATCAAATCTTTCTTTGGAAAACTCTTCATTTCCTTTCATTTTCATTAGTTCTCCTTGCTGAGAAACCAAGGTGAAAGAAGACCCATCAATTAGCTCCAAAGACAATCAAGAAACCAATACCTAGGAAAAATGGATCTGGGTTTCCATCTTTAAAATCAAAAATAAGCTAGGGGATTATTTATATAGAAAAGGAGAATGTAATATCCAATATTTTGGGATGTACAGTTGACCCTCAATATCTATGGGTTCTGCAACTGCAGATTCAACCATATGCAGATCAAAAACTTTTGGAAAGACCAAAAAGGGTCTATAGGAACATGTACAGACTTTTCTTCTTGTCATTTCCCCTAAGCAATACAGTACAACAACTATTTACATAGTATTTACAGAGTACTAGGTATTATATAGTGATCTAGAGATGATTTAAAGTATATGGGATCAAGTGTACAAGGTACAGCAAATACTATACCATTTTTTATGAAGGATTTGAGCTACAGCAGATTTGGTACCAGATAGGATCCAGGAACCAATCTCCCTCAGACACTGAGGGACAAATGTATATTAAAAGAAACCTTTCTCTAATAACTCCATATTAACTTGTTAAGAAATATTAAAAAGCAAGGAAAACCAACACATTGTGAATAATTTCTAAAATAACTTTTCCCTCATGTGCAGTATTCGGCAGACCCATTTTTAAATATATTTTTCCATATGGGACAGCAAACTAAAAATGAAATGCAAAGTAGAATTTTAACTTTATGTTAGCAAATGTATTTATTATTCAATAAACCTTAGTGCTTAAAAATATATAAACTGTAATAAAGGTAATACTGACTAGATTAACTACCAAAAATCACCTGGCAGGTTAGTAAGAATATGTGTGTTCTTACTAACACACGTTACTGGGGGACTGTGGACATAGCACAGTTAGTAGAGTGTTTTCCTCTCATCTCTCATGCACAGGGCCCTGGGTTCAATTCCCAGCACCACAAAAAAAAAAAAAAAAAAAGTTACTGATATATTCAAAACTTTTCAATTCAAATTTTTAAAAACAAATTAATTAAAATAAATTAGATATCAATAGTTCTAGAGAACTTAATTGAACATTAAATGTCTCCCCAAATCTTTTTTTAAAAAATTGAATTAAGGGGCTGGGGTGTGGCTCAGGGGTAGCATGCTTGCCTAGCATGCATGAGGCACTGGCTTTGATCTTCACCATCACATAAAAATAAATATAAATAAATAAATAAAGGTATTGTGTCCATTTACAACTTTAAAAAAAATATTTTTTTAAAACTTGAATTAGAATCATTATTTCCTCTGAGTGAACAGGTGAATTACATTACATCTCAATAAAAATGTTATCAAGGAAAATCATTTCTTCAAATCATTAAAGGATGATAAAAAATCAAATTTTTAATTTTTTAATTAACTGCTTTAAAATCATTAAAAATTTCAGATTAAGGTATTCTCTCTTCTTCCAAATCAAAATTTATTAAAATTTTCCATCAAACATATTATTAAATCTTACAGTAGTTCCTTAGATTCTGTCAACAGGTTTTTGTTTTGTTTTTTTGGTACTAGGGATTGAACCAAGGGGTACTCAACCACAGAGCCACATCCCCAACCTTCATCAGGTTTTTTAATGAACTTCCTCTGAGTGTTAAAAGTTCTAACTAGCAAATCTATTTTTTTTAAGTTGTTGATGGATCTTTATTTTATTTATTCACATGCAGTGCTGAGAATCAAATTCAGTGACTCACACATGCTAGGCAAGTGCTCCAACACTGAGCCGCAACTCTATCCCAAAAATGAACTCTCTTTTTTAAAAAATATATTTTTTAGTTGCAGACAGACATAATACCTTTATTTTATTTATTTATTTTATGTGGTGCTGAGGATCATACCCAGTGCATCACAAGTGCTAGGCAAGTACTCTACCACTGAGCCACAGCCACAGCTCCCCCAACAAGCAACTCTTAATACATATTTACAGATAAATATTTATCCTCACCTCCATACACTCCGCACAATTTTGGGTTTTAAATTCTTCAAGTAAATTGCAGTTTTCCGTTACAACTTTAGTTATGTGATACTTGTCTAAGTTTTATTTTTAGGAGAGAATGAGAGAGAATATTTGTTAAAAAAAAAAAAAAAAACTGGTACTCACAAAATTCTAATTCTTAGGTTAAGTAGGTGAATTCATAAAGTTTATTATATTTTCTAAATACCCTGTTTCTTATAATCTTTCATGTGTATTAAATATTTTAGAAATAAACAACTTATAAAACGTATAAAACGTTGCATAAAACAGATGCTTGCAGTAAACCTAATCTCTTTTTATTAACAATTAAAGAAAACCACTTATTATTACACTATGTTACTATAACAAATACTTTTGTCATAACATATTCAAAATAGGTCTCATAATTACTCAAGTCAATTGAACAAATATTATCAAATATCTACAGTACACCAGGTACAATGTTCAATAAAATTGTATAAAAATAAAACCCTAGAGAATATTTTTTAAAATGTATTCAATATAGGGTTGGGGATAGAGCTCAGTTGGTAGAGTGCTTGTCTCACATGAACAAGGCCCTGGGTTCAATCCTCAGCACCACAAATAAATAAACTGTATTCAATATAATAAGTGAGTATTTAAAATGAATAGTAGACTCTTCAAAAAAAGAAATGTTAACAAAAAGAAGTTTGAAATACTATTCTTACAAAAATCCTTATAAAAATATTCTTATAAAATAAACTAATTTAAACACAGTTTGATAGCCAAACTGTGAAAAGTTTATCAGGCCTCATTTTCTACATTTTAAGCTATCATATAAAAAGGATTTTTTAAAATATAGTAATTTTTTTTATTGCAACAGACTAACAGTTATGCTTCTAGCAAAACATTAATTTATAGGGTGAAAAGAATACCTAAAATTTAAGATTCAAGAAGGAACTGGGAAGGTCACCAAATAAAGTAGTACTAAGGGACAGAACAAGGTTGCTGGAGGAAAACATGAGCTTTGAGGTCAGAGACCTGACTTCTTATCTAAGTTCTACTACTTACTAGACTGTAGAAATCTCTCTTAACCTCATAAGTCTTAGATTGTTCACTTCTACAATTGAGAATAATAGGCTGGGCATGGTGGTGCAAGCCTATAATCCCAGCGGCTCGGGAGGCTGAGACAGGAGGATCACAAGTTCAAAGCAAGCCTCAGCAAAAAAGACACTAAGCAACACAGACCTTATCTCTAAAAAATAAAAATAAAATAAAAAAAAAATAGGGCTAGGGATGTGGCTCACTGGTCGGGCCTGTGAGTTCAATCATCAGTACCCCTGCAAAAAAAGAGAATAACAGCCACCCCACAGAGCTATTATGAGAGAATCAGAAATGGGCCCACAATAGTGGCAATACATGATATTGCTTCCCACCTCTACCCTAAAACCTGGTCCAGAATCAGAGGCTTTCAAAACAATGAAAAGAATAACCTCTATCAGTATAATACATCCCACTATCTAGTGAGCCTAACAGAAAGAGCTGTCTTTATTTAATTCCTCTCTATTATTTAAGTCAATAGACAAATCTTGCCTCTTCACAATGGAGATTGCAGATTATGGATTATCATCAACTAAAGAGTCAAAACATTTTCTGTGTCAAGATTCCTATAAAGTATACTCTAAAAAATATACTGCTAATATTCAAATGCTTTAAAGAAAATCATTTCAGGGCTGGGGACATAGCTTAGTGGCGGAGGACTTGGCCAGCATGCATAAGGCCCTGGATTCAATCCCCAGCACCACAAAAAAAAAAAAAAAAGAAAGAAAGAAAGGAAGGAAGAAAAACATTTCAGAAAACTGAAGAAATATGTAAGGCTATTTCTCCATACATAAAAGAATAGCAGATTTATCAAGAAAATGAAAATCATAATTTTAGCTTCTGTTATTTTCTCATATGAATAAAAAGACATGGGCCCAGTTGTGAGCTCTTTATTTGAGTATTACATATTATAACTTATGACAACTATTAGATAGGATTTTTAAAGTATGATGCCACAATAATCTGAATGGTAAAAAACAGGATAAAACTAACTGTAAGGTTTAAGTTCTCTTATTCAAGTTATACTCCAGGTATGAATAATATGTCAAAATATACTCTGTCACTATTAAAAAGAATAAAAATAAATAAATAAAGGAAATAAAAAAATAAAGTTCTTTTATTTCATACACAGAAGAAAAACACTATAAAGAAAAACATTTTTTAAATGCTGCTAGAATAAATGAGAAATCATATAATTATATATTCCATTTTCCCAAATAATACCTTTAAAAACTGAGTTAACAATTTAAAGAACTTATACTTACATTCAGTGAAGAAAATACTTAACATAGACCAACAATTGTCGATTAATCCTAATTTAGGTAAAATTGTTGTATCGCCTGTGTATTTTACCCAATTTAAAGCTTCTTCCATTGCCAAAATTTTCTGTTTCAAAAAGAGGAAAGAAGAATGATACTCAAGTATTCTGTGGCAATATATATTTATCTTAATCAGTATTTCAAACCTTTATACAAAAGTTATGTATTTTCATTACTCTATCACACAATAGAGGATAACTGGACTACAACATACAAGTTAACAGAAACTGTGGACTCACATGTTCCATCTTTGGTTGACCTCAGGCTACCCTCAGAGTTCAAAATGCTTTTGCAATGATTACAGACCTGAAAGCTGAGGTCTACAACCTGGTCAAAGGCTGTCCTTTGCAGTATGAGAGTACAAATTTACAAGGTAGAAAAGAAGTCTCAAATCTCAATTAGACTAGGACTTCCCTCTTTACCCTAAGGTTAAAGGTATAGATTAAAGTTCTCCACAGGGACTACATATTTTACATAGTCTGTGGCAAAAAAAATTATTATGAGATAATCAAGACTATGGCTAGGCAAATGGATGCTCAGAGCATTGATTCTCATGAAGGGTCAAGAGTTAACAGAAATGTTTGTTCTTTAAATGTATGAAATAACCTCAGAAATTAAATAGCTGAGTTGCCACCGCTGGTATAAGGCTTAAAGGAAACATGAAGACATTTCTATCACCAGTACCATTAAAATTTGGTTTATCACTGCATCTGAGGATTATCTAGTAATTATACAGTAAAAATATTCATACTGGGGACCTAATAATTTCATTTGGGGGAATATATGCTAGGAAAACAATCTAAAAGAGAAGAAAAAAACTTGTAACATATATTGGTAAAAAAATGTAATGAAGCAAACCTGCAAAATGAGATTACACTGAGTAAAATATAGAAACCATACTACCAAATATTACATATAACTTTGAATATATGGTCTCAGGACATGGGAAAATGGGCAGTGATGTGACTGCCATTTATTCAGTGGGTGAGCTGGGTTTCCACATTTAACACTTACATTTTCTATTTTATAACCAATTCTCAATAAGCCTTCGATAAGGAATGAATCATTCTGCAAAATAAAAAAAAGAACAAAAAAGCATTTTTTCCTTATTCCTGGATTTTGTAATAGAAAAAAAAATCTCCATTTTAGGAACAGTCTTGTGTTGCATAATGACATTTTCCATCAATGATGAGCCAAATGGGACATTGGTCCCAAAGATTATAACAGAGTTTAAGATTATTATTACCTAATGACATTGTAGCTATGGTGACATCATACATACCACAATAAAATGTACTGCTCACAAGCTTATGTGATGCTGATATAAAACTTACTGCACTACCAATTATATTAAAGAATAGTACAGATAATTATATATATGTATAACACTTGATAATGATATTAAACAACTACATTACTGGTTTATGTAACTGTTATTTTAGAGTGTACTGCTACTTATTGAAATAAAAAAAAAAAACTTCACTGTAAAGTAGCATGCCATATGTCAGCAGCAGTCACAACTTGTGTTCGCTTTGTCTCTTAATTGCATTAAGAGGCCACATCCAGTGACTAATCTACACTATCATATAGTATACTGTGTAAGTATACTATATGATACTAAGACAACAAAACCATTTGATGGTGCATTCCTCAGAATGTACCCCAATCATTAAATGATGTGTAACTGTATTACATAGTAGTATATTTTCCACAAGCACTTACATGATCAATTTACCCCTTAAGAGCTCTAAAACAAGAATTCATCAAAAGGCTCTAGTAATAAACTGATTTTGTGTAAATTTTAGATGTGTAGATTTTTAAAGTTCATTAAACCTAAGTTTTCCAACAAGGCACATTGGCTGGTTTGTTACTGTAATGAGTTATCAGCAGAAATAAACAGCAGAATGCTTTCTAAATTTAAGTTCACAGTCAGAATAAAAACAAGTATAACACCTGGCTCCATAACAAACTGAAATAAGAAAAATTATTAAATGGCTTTTTAAAAGAGAGAGGAGGTCAAGGCAGAAGGATCACGAGTTCAAAGCCAGCCTCAGCAAAAGCGAGGTACTAAGCAACTCAGTGAAACCCTGTCTCTAAATAAAATACAAAACAGGCTGGGGATATAGCTCAGTGGTTGAGTGCCCCTGAGTTCAATCTCCCACCCCCAAAAGAGAGAGAGAGAGAATCACCATAGTACAAAGACACCTCCTCAAATCTATCCTGATAAATTTTATCCCAAAGGCAAAGTATTTGTCAATAGAGGTATGTTTATATGTCAAAACACAGAGTTCGTTTACTTTTAGAACCTGTGATTAAGGTTTCTATGAACCAGGGCCCCCTTTCATTTGTGACAAATTCTAATTTCTCTCCTTTAATATCAAGAAGCTGTCCTGGTCCATTATGGCATGGTAGAACCAGGACATTGGTCATCAACGTTATCACTTCCATACCATGCACACTCTGACAGCAGAATAATCTCAGGTAAAGAAAACTGAAAAGCTTATCTGTTAACTGCTATAAACTGGTAACACAGTTTATAGCAGTTAACAGTTAACAACTGATACTCTATATTTACATTATTTGGAGGCGGGGCTACATTCTACCACTTACCGCAACTTTCTTTGCCAAATCCACAATATCTTCCATCAACTCAAGATATTGTAATTTCTTCAAACTTATCTCAGAGGCACGAGAACTGTTTAAAGACAAATTTATTTTTGGAAAGATTACATTCTCATATATACAAATTCACTGAATTTTATGCTTATATTACAAGCTATCTGACAAAAACATTCAGTTCTTTTCTCCACTCTAGGTAACATAAGTAAGGAGTTTATTAAATGGACCAAACCATATATCCTCTCTCTCTCAGTTCTATACCACTGACATTTATAAAAGTATTTTAATTTTTCCTGACTTAACTTCAAGTCTACTATCTAATACTATTCAGAATTATTTCATTATAATGTTATAAATTTTCTTTCATATTCAAATTCCAAGAATTTACTTTTGCTACCTGTTAAACAAAAGCAAAACTGAACAGCATATTAGAATGAAGAGTAAGCCAAGTGTGGTGGCATATGCCTAAAATCCTAGCTATTCCAGATGGTGAGGCAGGAGGATTTCAAGTTTAAGGCCAGCTTAAACTTTGTTTAGCTAGACTGCATCTCAAAATAAAATTTTTAAAAAAGGGTTGAAGGTGTAGCTTGTCAAGCACGGGGGAGACCCTGAGTTCAACCCACAGTACCACCAAAAAAAAAAAAAGAATGAGGTATAAGCCTTCCATTGTATTTGGCATTCCTTAGCACTGTGCAACATGCTTATCACCGATCATCCAAAATGAATAACATATAGTGACTTACGTGGTCTCCACACAGGGATGTAATCGTGATAATACAGAACTGTGCTGATGTTGAAAAAGAAGTGGCCAGAAGATATATATTTTAATGGCATCACAGTAATCTTGCAGGACAGAAAGTGGTTTACTACACCATATATTGCAGATGTCAAATTCTTAATTAAAATAAAAAAGTTTAAAATTAATATTTGTGCCCTGATTTTTAATGAATCAACACTGCTATACAGAAAAGGTAAAAATGGATATGAGAAGACAAGAAATGAATTAATGTTTTAAACTGCTAGATGTTAAGAATATTTAAGTGTTGGCTAAAACTCAATTTACAAAGAAAGATTTTGGTTTCCAGGAAAAAAAATAGTAAGAATCTATTTTTAAGAAGACATATAAATCTGATTTGTTGATATGACTAGATAAATCACCTCCATTTATGGTCCATCAATAAATTAACGTTAATATGTCAACATGCTCACCTAAATGTTTCTCACTTTGGGCATAATCTTTATACTTCATACCCTAAAAAAAAAGAAAATTATTTTGATTTGCAACTGGTAAAATACACAAGTATACTTTTTGACTTTCAATCAATGGATTAGCAGAACTAAACTGAAAAAAATCTAATGTACATTTACTTATATGCTTTGAATATATCTGTAGCCAGCGAGTCTTAATTTAAGGCCTTTTTCATGTTTCCTGAGTTTCTTTCTACAACTCTATTCCAGAGTTTTTCTAATTCTCAGAAAGCCGCCTCATGTCTTCACTTATTCTCTGAAATCTATTCTTATTGTTGAGGCATAGCTTATTTCTTTTGAATAATAACCTCTTCAAAAGCATGTGTTCCTTCTTATAAAAACCCATAGCCACACACACACACACACACACACACACACACACACACAATCTTTACTCAAATGCCCTAAATCAGAAAGCCTTTAGAATATACCATGTTAAAAACAAATATTTAACAAACCTACTTACCACTCCATCACAGTAAAGCTGAGTCACACGAACATAGTCATCCGTCGTATATTCAGGAGCAAAGACACAATCATCTTCGTAAGGGCTATCTTCCAACAATGCATAATCCGCCACAGTGAAGTCTCCATCAGTAAAATTGTCCATGGCACACAATCCTAAGGAAATAACATACATCCAATTCAGTAATTAAATCATTTGAGATGACATGAGCAGCATTCTTCCTGGCTTCTATAGTATAACTGAAAAATACTTAAAACCTATGCTTCAAGGAACTCCAATCAGAACACTGATTTTTGTCCCCATTCTGTGATTCTCCCCCCATTCTCTCCCAATAGTTTTATCTGCTTCTTCCTTTCCCCAGACTCAGATATTCACCATCACTACTCTGAACTTATCTGTTTACATGTATCCCTTAGATGGAAGATAAGGGCACTGTTATTTACTTTGTATGTGCCTAGCATACAGTAAGCCTCAAATGACTGCTCAAAATAGAAAGGCATCTTCCCACTGCTGCACTCTTACTCCACCTGCTTTTACTGCATCCCATGTTTTACCATACATGAAATGCTACAGTCTCAATTTCCTGGCCTGAACTAAATCCTTACCACTGAGAAACAGTTTCCTATCAGTGCTCATACTCCCCTATGTGTCTCTCAGAGTCTCTCCATCTTGGGGAAAGGGACAAGACCAGAGTGGTCCAGTGTGAGTCTTTCAAATCTCTTCCAGACATTCAGACATGAATGGATGTCCACATCCAGACATGCCATCTTGTAACTACACCTTCTTCTAATAGTCTCCCAACTACCACAACACAGAGCACTGCTAGACTACAAAGGAAGAAAAAAACCTCACATTACCAAGAGACATGTTTTTAAAATATTTATTTCAATGGGGGAAAAGGGAAACTAGGGCCAGAGTTTTAGACTAAGGTTTTGTGTTTTTTTTCCCCTGGAAAAAAAGTTCAATAATGAGGATTTTTAGAGCTCTCAGAGAACAGCTACACTAAATATCACTGAAAAATTCATTTTACTACTTCTAACTCTTGCCCAAATAAAGGCTTTCTTTTTCTACCATCACCAGTACCATGATTAACATCATTTCTTACACCTTTTCACTTTCACTATTATCCCATTATGATTAGAACTAGTAAAGCTTCTTTTTTCCTAAGCAAGACCACCATCAATCCTTGAAATATTTCTTTAATAAATCCTTCTTATTATATCCAATTTAGTGTATTAAAACCTTGAAATATCTAAAGTGAAGAACAGTAACAGGCTTCCTAGCAAACTCTTTGTACAATGTGTCAAAATACTGCACTAAGTGCTTTACAAGCCATCATCTCATTCTCATAACAATTCTTAGTAGCCCCACATGCCAACATCTCCACTATAAAAATGGGAAAATAGTCTCAATAAAATTAAGTAATCTGATCAAGGTCACCAATCTAGAAAAAATCCACACTCAGCCTTCTGATTCCAAAGTCTCTTTTCTCAAACACTTTATTTTACATCCAATTTTCCTTGTCATTGCCAGCTATTTACCTCTTGGCACTGTCATGTTTAAGGACCCTGGCAACTAGTTCCCCCCCTCTCTTCTCCTCCTCCAAATTTCATCACTTATTCCAACCATATCAAGGCCCATTGAGACAATACCCTAGCCTTGAATTTCACTGTTTACCTCACCAGACTATTCCTTCTCAGGGCCACAACTTGAGACCACTGTCCATGTCTAAAACACTTTTTAATTCCTTCACTCACTCATCTTCCCTCTGACCACATCAAGGGTCATTACAGCTAGCATCTTTGTCTCCTCTTACAGCCATTCAACTTCATCAAGAACTTTTCTTCATTTTTCTCCTATTCAAATCCTCCATTCTTACTCATTTTCAGTTCCTACAATTTGTTTTCCATTTCTACCATTCAAGGGAAATTGTTTTCAATAAAGTTATTAGTGATCTTCTATAAATAGACTGGCTATCTATAATGTCTGGAACTTGTCCTATTCTGCATGAACAATATTTCCAAAGTTTAAAGAATTTAACTGTAAAAGTGAACAATGGCCATAAAAAAATAGACATCATAGTACCCAAAGTAAGGCACATAAAATGAGATAAATGTTATCTCAAGAAATATATATACTTTTTAATTCACTTTTCTTACAAATGTTTTTGTTATAAATACAGAAAGAGCCAAGAACTGTCATAGCCCACATATCGCCATCATGGCACTGATTACAAAACCACTGGCTGACTCAGCCATGACGCTGGTCATTTAAGCCTGGCAGATCTCATGATACCACAAACAGCACCAATTGTACTGTAATTATAATATTGGCGTTATTTTTTTTTTCTATTTTGTTTTAACTAGAGAGGCAATGTGGCAAAATGGTTAAGAGCATGGACTCTGGGGCCAGAATGCCTGGGCTTGAGCCCTGACTCACCCATTTCTTTGATGTGTCAACCTTGGGCAAGTTTCTTAACTTCTCTGGGCTTCCGTTTCCTCATATCACATCAAGTGGAGATAATGATACTACCTACCCAATTGATTAGTTAATATGTATAAAGTGCTTTGAAGAGTACTGAGCATGTAGGAAATGCTATAAATACCAGCTATTATTAACACTAATATTAATTTTTTTAAACTACTGTTTGGATGCTTCCAACTAAATGGTCTACCTTAATTGCTAAATCCAAAGAGGACTTTTCAGCTTACAACTTACTTGACGCTGAAGACCACTTCCTCCTTCTCAGAACTCTTCATTTGGACTCCAAAGACCATCTTCTGGTTCTCCTCCTATTCGTCTGGCTGCTCTTCCTCAGTCTCCTTCATGGGCTCTTCTTCTCCATTCCCCGCCACCCAAATGTCAACTCTCTTTTCTTCTCACTCTTATTACTCTTTCCTTGGTGACCTTATCCACCATACCCAGGGCTTAAAACAGCACTTTCTGAACTTTATTTGCATAGCTTCACCATGATTGTTGCCATTTCCATATATCACATGTATTTTTACTAATATTTTCCTTTCATTGTACTCACTTGGACTAAGTGATAATGTCCATGATGTCATAGGTTTGATCCACAAGTTATGTTTTTCATACACATAAAATCCTAACTATTAAAAAATTTCAAGTGCTTATCCATGTACCATTTAAAATTATCTCATATGGTACTGTAGGAAAACAATGGCTTCCAAACTGCCAAATGCTAAAATCCCAAATCCTTCTCTTAACTTCTAGACCCTCTGTGCCAATTGCTATTGGATCTTAACCAAGATGTCCCACAAGCCCCTCAGTAAGTTTCAGTAAGTTGAAAAACAAACAACTTTTTCCTCAAAAAAAAAAAAAAAAAAAAAGCAAATGAAACCAAGTTCTTTCCTCTTTCTGTATGCTATTTATCAGTTAATTGCTCTACATGCCACATGGTTACTCAAACCAAAAATCTGGGGGTCAATCTAGACTCCCTATTTTCCTCAACATTTCTATCCAACTGACCACTAAGTCCTCAATTTCTTCTTCCCCAAGATCTAAATTTAGCACACACATGTCCAGTGCCACTGCCTTAGTTGTACCTTTACCTTTATTCCTCTCAAAAATGCATAAATGATCTCCTAACTGTGGTTTACTGTCAAACCTGGTATCCTCTAAAACACTGATCATATAATATTACAGCAGAAAATCATTCAACAGCTTTCCTTCATTATCAGAATAAAGTCCAACCTCCTTACTATAAGCATAGATTTCATGTGATCCTATTCCTATTTCTATCTCCAATCACTTCGTGACATATAACATGGAAGCTAGTCATACCCAACTGCTCATCATTCCTAAACAAACCTTACTCTGTGACCACCTAGTGCCTACCAATCCTTGACACTCAATTCTAGGAAGCATTTTCCACAGTACCAAGTTTATTTTTGCACTTCTACTCTACAAGCCTAGAGCACCCTGCCCACTCCTGACACAGTTCTTACACTGTTTGATCACCACAGGTTCATCTCTGTAAGGTCACTATGGGTCCAGAGGATACACTGTGCAGTCTGCTTGCCACCTATACTATTATTTATTTAATATCTCCCTTCAGAATAACCCAGCCTTTTAAACAAATTTATTTAAATAGAAAATTGATAACATAAAGAAATACTATGTTTGATACAACAAAAGTTTTCTAATACAAGCTAAATATATTACTAAAATTAATCTTAAAATACACTTCTGATCACATCAGTTATGATGAACTAGATTCTGAAGGACACTACCAATGCAAGAAAAGCAGATCTTGGATTTTTTAAAAATACTTTTAAGTAATTTCAGCTCATGGAAATACATTTCAGGAGACCCTCTCCCCCAAAAAAGCAGCAAACTTTTAGACAGGAACTTGGCAACCAAAAGCAGTAAGTAGTAGAAAAGCAGATCTTGGATTTTTTAAAAATACTTTTAAGTACTTTCTGCTCACAGAAATATATTTCAGGAGACTCTCTCAGGACAGTGAACCCTAGACTGGAAGCAAAATGTCAGAACTGAAAAGTGGGTCAAATTAAACTCCTGTCTCCCAGCCAGAGCTAATACAAATGCTTTCAGAAAGAAAAGTAACTTCCAGTTAGGCTCTCAAGACTCTCACAAATTTCTACCAAATAGATCTTTAGAGTTTATAATAGGGGATCACCAAGCACTGGAAATAACAAGCCACCATGAGGGGCAGACAACAGATGGGGAAAAAAAGCAATAAATGTGGATCCCCTAAGGATAGAAACATTGAGATTTCCAGACACAGTCTGTGAATAACTACAAAAATGAGCAAGTAACATGAGACTACAATGAATGACTGTGTATATATGAAAAATAACCAAGCTGAACTTTGAGAAATTAAAAATATAATTGTTAAAAGTGGAAAAACAATGGGGGATTAGAGAGAAAATTAGGCACACCTAAGAGAAAAATGGCAAACTAGACGATAAGAAGGATGAAATTACCCAGCACTAAAAATTTTATTAAGGAGAAATAAGATGAAAAGTATGATGGGGGAAGAGTAAGTGATCTAGAAACAGTTACACATACATATAGCCAGTTAAAACTCCAGAAGGGGAGAACAGTCCAAATAAAAAAGAGGCAATATTTAAAGAATACAAGGCTCCAGAATCTTCTAGATCTCATGAAAGACAACATTCAGAATGAACATCAAGTATCCAAAATAGAATAAAAAAATTAATTTCCATCTAAACTTAGAAATGAAATGATATAAATCAAAGACAAAATCCAATGCAGCTATAAGAAAAAGATATTTTCTCCAAAAAAAAAAAGCATAAATAAAACTAGCAGCAGACTTTGCATAATATTCTCACCACATTCTCTTAAGAAAAGGGTTAAAAAATAGTTTTAAATAAAAACTGAGTTGACCACCAATCAAGAGTCCTGAACTAAAGGAACTTTTAATCCTACCAATTAAAAGACACTGATTGTCTGATGGGCCTGAAAGATAAGGCCAGCAATATGAAAAAAGTGAAAATCAAATGAAAAGCACATTCTAGATAAATTACCACCAAAGACTCTAAGTCAAAAAAAGCAAAATTAGGAATAGAGAGGATCGCAACAGAGTAGATATGTTAAGAGAAAATATTAAGCTTGTATGCAGCTAATATAAGTACCTCAAAATACATAAAAACAAAAACTGTTAGAAGTATAAAAAGTCTATTAGAAGGTAACAGAAGATTCCAACATACTCTTCTCAATTAATGATATGATAAAAACTAATAAAGACTGAACAACACAATTTCTTATCTTTAATGATTACAGGAAAATTATAGAATTCACTATGGACAAGGTCATAAAAATAAGAATGAAAGAATAACAAGAACACATTCTCTAACAACATAGGTGAAAAAAAATTAACGTAGATACAACTGAAAATTAAAACAATGAAAAAGTTAATGCAGATACATTTGAAAAGATAAAACATGCCAGGTGCAGTGGCACATGCCTGTAATCCCAGTGGCTGGGAAAGCTAAGGCAGCAGGATAGTGAGTTCAAGGCCAGCCTCAGCAATTTATCGAGGCCCTAAGCAACTCAGAAACAGACTGTTTCTAAATAAAATATAAAAAATGGCTGGGGATGTGGCTCAGTAGTTAAGCCCCTTGGGTTCAATCCCCAGTACCAAGACAAAACAAACAAACAAAAAGCATTTCTAAATAGTAAGCCAAAAAAATTAAAATTGAACTTTTTATAAGAACTTCATTTCTGAAAATTAATGAAAGCATTAGAAACTTAGATGAAGAAAATAATGAATTTCAAGAAAATTTATAGCATTACATGCTTATACTAGAAAACAAAAATGGCTAAAATTGATGTTAAAACTTGCAATTTAAGTTAGAAAAAGAAAAGGGAAGGAAATCATAAATAAAAGAGGGAAATCAGCATGCACAAGGTCCTGGGTTCAATCCCTAGCACCCGCCTTGCCCCCGTAAAAAGTTAGTCTTTTGTGAAGATTAATAAAACAGACAAACTTTGGCAATAATGAAAGAGAGAAATAGAGACAGAGAGAGAAGTCAGACATAAATAATATTCAAAATGAGAAAAGGAAACATCCAAATAAAGAAAAGATGGAAAGGGATATTAAAATATTATTAACTTGATGCCAATAAACTTTAAACATGCTAATGAAAGGACAAATTTCTAAAACTAAAATAAATAGAGAACCTGAACACTCCTACTACCATTCAACTGCTAATGACTACTCAGCTTCCACAAAGAAAATACTAAATTTAGGTCATTTTCAAATAGGTTTCACCAATTTTTTTAAGAAACAAATCAGACCAATCCAAACTCTCTCTCTCAGACAACTGAAAAAAGAGGAACTACTTGCTAATTCAATATATAAGTTCAGTATAAAGTAATACCAGAATCAGGTAGTCAATAAAGAAAAAGAGAATTCTATTTATAAAAAGATTCAAAAACTCTGAAGAAAATATTAGCAAATTCAATCCAGGAGTTCATAAACAGATAATCCATCAATACCAGTTTGGATTTATCTCAAGAATAAAGAATTTTCAAACCCATAAATTGAAATTCATTATATTTATAACAATTACAAGGGGGAAAAAGGAAAAAAAAAACGAGATATTTCTCAACAGATGCAGAAAAACATATATGACAAAATGCAGATTTCCTGGACACATTCAAAGATGTCTACAAAAGCTCATAGCAAAATGTTATTCTTTATGGAAGAACACTCTCTTTAAAATTGGGAATAAGATCTGTAAGCCCATTATAATGACTCACTTCTAATGAATAATCATAATCACCTCCATTGAACATAGATCTAAAAGTGTGCTAGAACATTAAAAAATAAAAGAGCAAATAACTGTCACCATTTGCAAATGATATAATTATTCACATAAAAAAAGGAATTCCAGGAAATATATTAGAAATATTAGAAGTTTATCAAGTGGATAACTAAAAAGCAATATTAAAAACATTAAATTGCTACTTACTAATAATTGTCAGAAAATAGATTGTTGGGGCTGTAGTTGTGGCTCAGTGGTAGAGCACTTGCCTAGCATGTGCGAGGAGGCACTGGGTTCGATCCTCGGCACCACATAAAAATGAATAAAAATAAAGGTATAAAAAATGTATCTGTTAAAATTTTTTAAAATAGATTCTTAAACATTGGCACTTATAATACCAACAACAATTTAAAACATTGGATCAGCATTTAAAAAGTGAATAATCTCTATAAAGAAAATTATAAAACTGTATTAAAAGACACTGAAAACCTAAATAAATAAAAATACTATATTCTCAAAATCCTCAGGGTTTTAATTCTCCCCAGAACTTACTCAATGAATTTCAATTAAGTCCCAAAGGGTTTTTCATGTCTCATGTAACAAACTGATCCTTTAAAGAATCCAAATGTCCAAAAACAGCTGAGACTCAAGTCCTCCCCAGATATCAAAATTTCTGGTAAAATGATAGCATTATTAATTAAGACCGTGTGAGTATCAACACAGAAAAAGATTGCAAATGATACAGAACAGGTGACAAGTGATGCAGAAAGGCAAACCAGAAACGGACCCATCATGCACATAGAAGCCAAACATAAAAGAAATAGTACAGCAGATCACTAGTGACTGAGGGGCTGGAACCACGTGAAGGGATAAAATGAATGTGAATCACTAACACCATTCCAAAAAAGGAAAAATCAATTTCAGATGGATTATGAATTTAAATGTGAAAAATGTCATTTTAAAACTTCTAGAAAGAAACACAGGAGAATGTCTTTATAAACCCAGAACAAGGAAGGTTTTCAGTTACAGAACATTAAAATTAAGAAAGAGTGAATGAAATATACCATGAAGAGTAAAAAGACTGGCCAAAAACTGGAAGAAGATATTTACAATGTATATAATCAATAAAAGACCTGTTACCAGTTTTATAAGACAACTCAATAGGAAAAAAAATGGATAAAAAGACATGACCAGGTATTTCATAAAAGGAAAATATAAATGGTTCATAAATATATGAAGAGATGTTCAATCTCAATAATCAAACAAATGCAAATTAAAACCACAACGATGTATCATATCATACCCATTCCAGTGGCAAATATTAGGACATCTAACATAAGTATTGGAGAGGATACACATCAACTTACACACTGCTGATGAAAATATCTAAGTTGAAAAATCTTTTGGCCAAAATATAAACTGGTACAACCACTTCAAACCCTGGACATTCATAAAGTTGAATATTTACACACCCTTTGACCCAGCAATTCCACTTCTAGCAAACAGCTTACGTTTACTATTTTTCTTTTCCCTCTCATAAACCACCAAAAATGCTTTTGAAAAATCATTCACATTTTACAGCAACATCTAAAAAATTCTGGCATCAAGCTTAAATAATTGCAAATGATGAATTTATAGAGTATTATAGTAGCATTTAAAACTAAAATGAATGTTTCTTTTAAATGCATAATTATTAATAACCATACAGTTAATCAAAATAGCTATATATACTGATAATTAAATAGAAAAGTGAAATTTTATTGGACATGCATCTCTTGAAATAATGGAGAGGTGTTGCCTGAATTAAAGATGGCTTTCCCCAATGCTATACACTGTATTTTAAATTACCTCTTTGGTTTCCAGAGTTTTCCTACTTGGGGCTATTCCCTAGTTCTTCCTTGTAGGTATGTGGTTTGTTTTATGTAAAACACTACTGTGATGAAAGGGAAGGTGTGAAAGTTGAACCAGCAGGACTCTATTATTGGTCTCAGGCATACAGTTTCAAGAAAGATCACATACAGAATTTAATGATCTAAAAATTCATTAACATATCCTGTTCCCATATACTACTTGGAAAATCATATACCCCAGGATGAAAATTAAAAGAAATTCTTTCAACTCTGTATATACAAGACTCTTCAAAGTAACAAAACCTCAACAACCAGAACACCCACCAATAGAAGAATGCATAAGCTGTGTTATATTCACCTGTGGAATATTACACAGCAGTAAAAATTAAAGACTTACATCCATTCTCAATATCAGTGACCCTTAGAAATGTAACATTGGATGAAATAAACATGTTCCCAAAGACTATAGTACCCAGTAATTCCTTTCTTTTTTTTTTTTCTCCAAACACAGAAAACATACAATACATTGTTGAGGGATATTTACAAATCTGATAAAAATTATTTTTTAAATGCAAAGAATAACACACAATTCAAGATAATCACCTTTTGGGTGAACACATTCAATATTGGTTATTTTGATTCTTGGATTAACTGGTCGATTCACAGGTGTTCATTTTATTGTTTTGCTTCACAGCTTGCATATGTACACATTTTCAATATATCAAATATTACATTAAAATAAAGAGAAAAGATTTTTTTAAACATTCATCTTTTAAAAAATGCTTTAATTAATTCCCCTCACCTGCCACTTGAGAGATACATATAACATATCATGGAAATCCTATCTTTACATCAACCATCGAAATATTAGGTACATAATAAATGTTCATTGAAATTAATTTTGAGGATCAAATGCATTAAAGATTGAGCTAATTAGCTTGAGACAGGAACTCATAGGTTGACACAGGGCTAAGGCAAAAGCCTAGATGACTGCAAGCAAATGCAACAGCAAGCTAGTCATAAGGAAGCTGGTCAGTAAAGAGAAGACAAAAAAATATAGTATAATGACATAGTGTTAGCAAGGATATGAGGAAATGGGTGTTTTCACTCAATACCAACAGTGAAAATTGGTAAAACCGCTTTGAGAGCTTCTGTAATATCTGTTTAAATTGAAGATGCACATACTTCTACCCAGCAAATCTACTACACAGACATACTTCCTAGAGAAACTTCCAAATGTGTGCACAGCAGACAGGTACAAAGATATTTATTGCAGGACTGTTTTTTAAAGAGTCAAAAACTGGAAACAACTTCATAGTCCATCAATAGGGGAATGTATAAATTATGGTATATTCATACAATGTAATTCTATACCAGGAATTAAAATGAATTCACCAAAGATCATTCATAACTGATCATTCAATTTATTCATATAGAAATCTCTAAATGTGATACTGGGTGAAAAAAGCAAGTTGCGAAAAAACACACGTAGTTTAATATCATTAGTTTAAAATGCAACAACACAATGTATGTTTGTAGATTCACCGTGAGCAAAGTATAAAATATGCAAAGAAATGATTTACACAAACCTAAACACAGTGGCTATCTCTAGGTAAGGAGGGTGAGGAACTGAAAGTACCTCCACAATCTTTTAATTTTATTTTTTTACAAAAAAGATTTGAAGTAAATCTGGCAAAACAATTACATCTGTAAAATCTAAATCATCGATTAGATCTCCATTTATATTCAAAATGCTCCACAAATTAAAAGAATGGAAAATTAGTCAAGAATAGGAAATTGCGCAGAACAGAGACACACCAAACGCAGCCCTTGAGCGCAAAGCAGGAACGAATAATAGTAGTAGTAGGTAGGTCCCTAATGGGTTTGAAGTTTCTTTTCCCGTATATCCTTATAATAAATTCCACTATCCTGATGATAAAATACAAATTTCTTTCAACAAAAGGTGTCCTAACTAGGACTGTAATCATAAGCAAACTGTGATTTTACTCCTCCCAAGGGGAGGAATTAAGATTTCTACCTCGTTTCCCTCACCGTTGGGCAGAACAGAAAGACATTTATGTGAACGTCATAAAACACTGTGAACCAGTAAGTATCATCGAGAACGTCCAGGGATAGCTACTACGCATTTGCCGGCTGGCAGGGGCACATATTTTGGAAGGAGCTGGCATCTTAAGGGTGGTCGGAATCTAGGGCGCCTCTGGAAAAGGAACAACTCACTGGTACCATCCCATTCACCCATGTCTCTGATCAATTTTTCCCCCCTAACAGGTCTCCCTATTCTGTCCCCAGAACAGTATGGCTCCACTGGCCAAAATGACGTCGCCGACACTGCAGAGCAGGTGGCCGCCAGACCCTTGGATGCCCTCCCCCTTCGCGTTGGCGTTCTGGGGAAGGAGGAGGCTCAGCGAAGGAACCGCGGAGCGGGAGCGCTGGGGTGGCGTCCCCCTCCCTGGTCAATCCCCTGCGCACGGGCCGGCTCTGGACTGGCTGCCCTTCTCCGCACACAGGTGTCTAGAACGCGGAGAACGCAGACATGCAAGGGCGCGCGCGCGCGCTCACGAACACTCGCAAACGCATCTCCGCACACGAGATCATGCACGCGACAGGCCCTATGCCGCACCCACGCGAAGACGCACACTTTCGCGGGGGATGCGCCAGGCGAGGGTCGCGACCGCAGCAGGAGCGGCCACGCGCGCTGGGGACGCGCGCCCCAGAGGGAACAGTGACAAAAGGGGGGCCACCCACCGAGGCCGTGAGCGCCCACGCCGCCTCCGAGAAAACTGGCCACCTACACAAAGGGGACCAGGAGGAGACCCACGGGCGCGTGCACGCGCGCCTAGCAGGTGTCACCCACGCACGAACCGAGACCGGGGCGCGGGGCTGCAGGGGGATGCGCACACAGTGGCCGCCGCCACGTCGCACAGGCACCCTAGGCCCAAGCTCGCGAAGGGGGCGGACAAAGGGGACACACCCACCGGGACAGACAGAAGCGGCCACACCCCCCAGGGCCGGGCACCGGCCCACGCACACACAGCAGGCACCTCTGCAAGGGATGCGGGGCGACGCGCACACACCCACACTCACCACACACCCACGGAGGGGGTGTGGAGGGCCCAGCTCCCGGGGCATCTCGACTGCGACGGGACAAGGTGACACATCCGGGAGCCCTGCCGCGCGCTGGCTGTGCACTCACCCGGGCCCGCAGCCCGCGAGCCTCGGACGCGGGCCGCCGCCGCCGCCTCCGGCCCTCCACGTCAGCCGGATGGCGGGCGGTAGCGGGCGGCGGCGCAGGCTGCAGGCGCGTCACGTGGGCTGGCAGCGCACATGCGCAGTCTGGCTGCACCGCCCACCCTTCTGCGGCCGCCCGCCGGGCGGCCCCCACGCTCGCTAGCTCCCTCCCCGCGAGGGTCGCGGTGCGCCTGCGCTTGGGCTGGGGGCGCCGTCGCCCCCGGCCTTTCCCTCGAGTTCCTCTTTTCCTCCCCCCACTGCGGCTCCCCGGTCGGCGCTTGCGCAGAGAAGTGGGCGCTGAGGTGGCCGTGTGGTCGGGAGGGGCAGGTGGGCGGAGTGGGACCCCGGGCCGAGGGCCTCCCCCGCCTGTCCTCGGGAGAGGAACTGAATTAAGCCCCCTGGAAGGGTCAGGGCCCGGGGCGGTGGGGCGTCCTCGAGCGCCCCTGACCGCAGTGAGGCCGGGCTCCCAGGCCTCCGCCCCCGCTGCAGGGGCGCGCGTGCCCGCGAGGGCGCGCTTCCACGGCCGGGCGCGGGACGGCGGGTCGGCTCCGCTGCGGCCGTGCCCTGGCGGAGCGCTGAGGTGATGACAGACCCACGTTGGAGGGGCGTGACCACTGACGACTGTGTTCCTTCTCCACAGATTGTCCAAAGCCTCAAGGAAAATGGTGGAAAATTCACCGTCGCCATTGCCAGAAAGAGCGATTTATGGCTTTGTTCTTTTCTTAAGCTCCCAGTTTGGCTTCAGTAAGTACTTTCCTGAAGGATGGCCAGGGGCTTTCTCTGGTGTCCAAGGACCAGGAAATAGTGCACTTGCTTAGAGTGTGCACACAGAAGCTACGTCCCTGCCCAAGAAAACCCGAAGGCAGTCGGGCTTGCGCAGTGCTCTGCAGGCCAGCTCTGCGAGGTGGCCAGAAGTAAACCAGGTCCCTGCCATTAAGGAGGGCACCCGTAAACCCCTGGTGAGCGCCATGGTGGTGGGTCCTTGGGTGGCAGAACAGATCTATTGAAATCAAGGGGAATTCAGAGTTGGCTTCCTCCAGGGACCATCCCCCTGGCACTTGTATTTGAGAATAAACAGGAGGAGAGGAAGATGGTGGCATGGGCCTGGAATAAAGGCATGAGAGGGTTTGGAAGTGAGTTGGGGATGGCTCCAGGGCTGCCTGCAGGAGCTGGGGAGGGAAGAGAACTTGGCTAGAGAGGTCAGATTGAAAGAAATGGCCACAACATCCTGAATCTCACTTAATCCCCTTATGTCCCATTTTATAGGTAAGGAAACTGAGGTCCTAACATACCGAGGTTCACACAACAAGACCCAACTTTCTTCCCAGAAGGATTTGGGGATTACGAGGCAATTATGAATACCCCCAATCTAACTTTCTGGAATTTGGTGAAAACCAGGAAATTGAAAACAAATAACCTAATGTCAGAGCTGTTGCCTATAGAGTCTGTGGAGAAGTTATAACTGAGTTCAATTCTGACTCCTCCACAGGTTTACTGTTTGCTCTGGGATCAGTTTCCTTATCTGTAAAAGGATATTGATAATGATGGTTATTGAATGCTTGTTATGTATAAAACAGTCCTGTGGGTAGTACTGTTATTGTTGTCCTTGTTTTAAAAATGAGAATACTGGGGTTTAAGTAACTTGCCCAAGGTCACTAGGAGATGATAGAGCTAGAATTTGAACCCAGACATATTGACAGATTTCACTCTGTTGCCTCTTATGACTGTTGTGAGTATTAACTGGGGTAATAAACTGTAAAGCACATAATGCAAAGATACAATAAGAATATAATAAATGTTAGCCCTGGTATCTTTTTTGTAAATGTCTATTCAAATAGTATTTCAAGAATTGCTGAGCGCAGTAGCTCACACCTGTAATCCCAGTGGCTTGGGAGGCTGAGATGAGTATAGCAAGTTCAAAGCCTCAGCAAACAGCAAAGCACTAAGCAACTCAGTGAGACCCTGTCTCTAAATAAAATACAAAATAGGGGTGGGGATGTGGCTCAGTGGTTGAGTGCCCCTGAGTTCAAAAAAAAAAAAAATGTATTTCAAGGATTAGAAAGTATATAAATAAATAAAAGAAATGCCTTTAAGGCTTAAATTCCATGATGCCCACAACCAGAAATTAATTTTAAAAAATTGAGTGCTTACTTGTTACAGGCTTTCTAGTGGAAGGAGCTAGCTGACGGACAAAGTAAATAAGTAAAACATAATACAATGCCAGATTATAACTTGTACTATAAGGAAATATTTTAGCAAGGGGGAGCCAAGTACAGTGTGAATGTCTGTAATCCCAGAGACTCCAGAGGCTGAGGCAGGAGGATTGCAAGATCTAGGCCAGCCTGATCCATTTAGCAAGACCCTGTCACAAAATTTAAAATAGGACAGGAGAACTCTGGTTGTGGCTCAGTGGTATAGCACTCACCTGGTACATGTGAGGCACTGGGTTCAATTCTCAGCACCATATAAAAATAAGCAAATGAAATAAAGGTATTGTGTCCATCTGCAACTAAAAAAATTATTTTTAAAAAAATGGACTAGGGAATGTAGCTTAGTGGTGGCACCCCTGGTGTTCAAGTCATGGTATTACAAAAAGAAAAAGAAAAGCAAAGGGAAAGATGATAAAGGAGGTCCTTCTAATATGCTCCTGTGTCATCTCTTATTACTCATTCATTAGCATTCATCACAGTGTAGTGAAAAGATCAATTTACTGTCCTGTTCACAAGATTTTAAGCTCTGGGAGGGCAGAAACCATCTCTTTATGGTTCATTATAACTCACTCCTGACATAGAGACTTCTATAATACATATTTGTCCAAAAAAAAAAAAAAATCTATCATCACTGATAAAGTTAGTTTGAAATTTGACTCTGCAACTTTCCTCAAACAAATGATATAATCTTTCTAAATTCTGTTTCCTCATCTGTAGAAATCGCACACATACTTTGGGGTTGTCTTGAGGATTAAATTAAATAATACATATGGAATTTTGCCTACTCCACAGTGAGCACTCAGAGCTATTGCTATTACACAGAAGAACATAAAGGGTGCTGCAGAGACTTGGGATTGAGGGAGAGGAAGTTGTACCCAGTCAGAAGCCTAACACATAGCAGATCAGAACTAGAGTAGATAAATACCCCTTTCAATAAGTAAATGTCTATAATTACCTCAACCCTGTGGAGATGAAGTACTGACTATCTAGTATACATAAAGCAAAGAATTAGGTATGGTAAAAACTACAGTAATTGCTAAGGCATGATTTATACCCTGAATTACTTAATACACTATGAGAGTTAAGATAATAAAAAATTACTAATAAAGAGCTGGGGTTGTGGCTCAGTGGTAGAGTGTTCGCCTTGCACATAGAAGACACTAGGTTTGATCTTCAGCATGATATAAAAATAAAGATATTGTGTCCACCTAGAACTAAAAAACATATTTTAAAAAATTACTAATAAGGTACTTATGATAAGTAATATAAGAATGGTATAAATGAGGAGCAAGGGGGGAATCATTTCTGACGAATCAGGGGTACTTCAGAGGAGCTTTCTTGTACCTGAAACTTTTTAGATTAAATATGTGCCCTACTTAACTTTTTCTCTTTTATTTTCTTCTACAGTACTTTATCTTATGTGGGCTTTTATTCCTGAATCTTGGCTAAACTCCTTAGGCTTAACCTATTGGCCTCAAAAGTAAGTTTAATATTTGTTAAGAGTAAAACTAATGCTGTTTTACAGGATTATGTTACTCCTTAAACTATCCAGATCTTTCATTATTCTTTTAAAAATCCATAGATGGACATATATAAATAAAACTTTAAAGATTATGATTAATAAAACTCTAAATTAAAGATGGTAGTGTGAGCACACATTTATCCCCATTTACTTTCAAAATCTTCCTACCATGAACCCTAGGGGGAAAAAAACATATTTTAGAGGTATAAACCAATAGAAAGAAAGAATAACAGATAAGAGGTATCAACAAAATTTTGTATAAATTGAGATAGGGGAGTTTATTTTTTTCATATGGCTAGAATAGGGAAGCCATCAAGAACATTTTTGCCCTTGAATGCTACAATGGTTCAGAAATTGGAGGTATAAGTACCTCTTTAACATAGTAATTCTGGTTTGGACAGAAAAAAATATTTAAAGAGCATTCTGTCCTTAGTCCTACCTTGTTTAGTCTTCAAAACTGGGAGACTGTCCCTACCTTCCCTTGTAGAAAATCATTTTACCCTGTGGAAAGGCTGAAAGTTGCTAGTCTGGGAGGCCTTAGATCTGAGTGTGGGAAATGAGGCACCTACTGCAAGCCAGAATAATTGAACATCTGCATGGCTGAATGATAAGGCACACCCCCTCTCCTAGCAACTGCCAGGGGCTCCCAGACTTATACCATCCTCTCCTTCTAGAAAAAAGTAAGAAAGAGGTACCTTCCTCAGGAAGCTGACCAGTGTGAAAGAAAAAAAACCTGTAATTTCTGCCATTTGGAGGACTCCAGTAAAGCAGCCAGGTCTTTTAGAGGGAGGCTGACTAGTTGGCCATCCTTGCCCACTGTGCTTCAGTTAGTTTGTTAGCACTTGGACTGGTATAAGTTATTAGATATTGAAAGAAAGCTTCTAACCAGAGTACAAAAACAAAAGAAAAAAGGGAAATTGAGGTAATGCCGGATACAGAAGAAAACTTTTAAGTTAAAAAAATCCTCAAAGATAAGAAAAGATTACAATTATGAAATCAACAGTATACTCTATAAAGGGAATGTTTAAGAAGTTATCATACTTGGCAATTATGATAGCCAAAATTAAATTTTTAATTGAAAAGGTTGGAAGATAAAAGTTAATCTCTAGAAGGCAGAACAAAAAGTCAGAGAAATGGAAAATATTCAGGGCAAAAAATTTAACCACTAGAAGTTCCAGAAAGGAAAAAAAATGAAGGAAATTATTAAAGCAATAATGCGTCAGTAAAATATGCCAAGATAGGACACGCAATGTGCTTACCTGTGTAGAGAGGTAAATTTAAAGGCATATTAGAATTTGGGGCTGGAATATTGACAGGTAGATGGAAAACCAAGTATACATTCAAAATGATGTAATTACTAATTTAAAAAATAATAATACATAAGAAATATGTGATAGTGATATTCTAAGGTTCTTGGTTACAAACATTATTTATGTAATCACAATAGTTCTTAATAACTATTGATAACCAGAAATTGTGACATAGGTATAGAAGAGAATAGGAAGAGTTAGGTTCCTCATCTCCAAATTAGGAAGTCTAGAGAAAATATCTGAAAAAAAATCAAGAAATTAATATGAACATGTTATGTAGAAATGAAGAAGTACCAGAAGAAATAGCTCAGGTGTTAAAAGGTGTCCTTTTTGGGGATTGGGATTTCAGGGTCACGATGGATGGAACAGGGGACTGCAGCTTTCTATTATAACCCTTATAGAGTTATTTGACTGTCATGTGCATTTATTACTATAAATGATATTTAATTAAAATGAAATATAGGGCTGGGGATATAGCTCAGTTAGCAGAGTGCTGCCTGGTGTGTCCTAGGTTCAATCCCCAGCACCAAAAAAAAGGGGGTAGGGGTGGGTTGTGGCTCAGTGGTAGAGGGCTTGCCTAGCATGTGTGAGGCACTGGGTTTGATACCTGGCACCATATAAAAATAAATAAATAAAGGTATTGTGACCATCTACAAGTAAAAAAATATTTTTAAAAATTGAATATAAAAATTGGTATGTTTTGTCATGACTCTTGAGAATGATAACTTTTAAGATATCTATCATATACATTAATATTCTCTTCCACAGATATTGGGCAGTCGCACTACCTGTATACCTCCTTATTACTATAGGAATTGGTTATGTACTCTTATTTGGAATTAACATGATGAGTACTTCTCCACTCAACTCCGTTCATACAATCACAGGTAAATATATATAAAAGAAAAGTGCTAGGGGAATGGAGGAGTGGGGTTTTAGAATTTTAATCAGAAAAGCAATTAAGAATATGCTTCAAGACACATTAAATCAATAAAAAGAATCTAGGAGCCCAGTGTGGTGGTACACACCTGTAATCCCAGCAGCTCAGGAGGCTGAGGCAAGAGGATCAAAGCCAGCTTCAGCAATTTAGTGAGGCCCTAAGCAACTTAGCAAGATCCTGTCTCTATAAAAAGGGGCTGGGGATGTAGCTCAGTAGTTAAGTGCTCCTGGGTTCAATCCCCAGTACCAGAAATAATAGTAATCATCATCATCATCATCTATGAGAAATAAGTACAAAGCAATACAAAAGGAAATGTTTACATTGAGGTACTAAGTTATGATGAATATGCACTAGTTATAGTCATAGATAAATTAGTTCTGATGAATTATACCACCAACTAACAGGTATATTTTCCTGTGCAGTGTACAAGTATATAAAGTATGTTCCTCAGTAACTTTACCTGAGAGAAACTTCTTTTATCCTAAATAGTCACTGTTGCTCAAGGGATGGCAAGTAGGTATAAGACCTTATTCACAAGGGAATTTGGGGTATGCATCCTCCTCAAATTGTTGTGTCCACCACATTTCTAACAAGTGGATAGAAGAGCCATATGTTCTCGGGGGGGTTATTTTGTTTTGTTTCAGGTTCTTTCCTTTCAAGTCTAAAAGTAGGTATACTGATTTGTGAGCTTTCTTAGATTCTGGGAAGTATTTTTTAAGTTCCCTGGTATGATTTTTTTTGTACATTGTAAAACCTTTATTCACAAATCTATGCAATGTCTCTTGAAAATTAATGTTATTTTTAGTTTTTTTTCCTGATAACCTACTATATTCCCTGCATTCTTGATTGGAATTATAGCAGATAGGAAACTTGTACAAAGAGAGGAAATTGTTAATTTTTTATGAATATTTATACCAAAAAATTTAATGAATTTTTGCAGTGTTGATTTAACTACATCTTTAAGGCCTGGGTATAATTCTGTCCCTGTCAGAATTGTGAAATGGAACTTTAATCATTATTGTACAGTTGAATGAGATATTAATTTTTTTCTGAATTAGAAATGAGAAAAATAGTTTGCTAATTACATTTTTGTTTTACTGGGGCACTTCTTTTAAAGAGAGAATTAAGTAGTTATTTCATTATTTTAAGCATGTTATTTGTCATTTTCTAAACATCAACCTGGTGAACTGTGGTGGGTCTCCATCAGCCACAAAAACTACAGGAGAAATTGCTTAAGTAAACAGAACTTTTTTTTTTTCTTTTAGATAACTATGCTAAAAATCAACAGCAGAAGAAATACCAAGCAGAGGCCATCCCAGCATTAAGAGATATTTCTATTAGTGAAGTAAACCAAATGTTCTTTCTTGCAACCAAAGAACTTTACAACAAAAACTGAGTTGCATGTAAAGATGCTAATATCAAGCATGTTTTTTGACAGAATAATTTTGACCATAATTTTTTATTTTTTCTTATTATTGCTCAATATTGAAATGTAAAAAAATAAAAGTTATTCTTCTCTTAAGTAAATTTTAATTAACATTGTTTTCAAATATTTATTATTAATAGAATAAATAAAGTACTGCACTACCGTTTAGCAGATTTCAAAAAACAAAAAACATGTTGATATAATCCTTCAGAGAAGCATTGATGCTGTAATTTGCAAAGGTCAATTGTGTCTTTCCTCCTGTTTGTCCTGAGGGGCCCAGAATGCAAACTCCTGGATTTGAGTGAAGGGTACATTTAAAATTTGTGCCATCAGATGCATGTCTGTAACATAAATATGTATTGAGTGCTTGTTTGTGTCAGGTATTTTTCTGGACACTTGGGATAGAATAATGGTAAGATTCTCTCAAAGAGCTTATATTTTAAAGAATTATATTTTTTAAAGAACTTATATTTGGGGGGCTGGGGTTGTGGCTCAGCGGTAGAGCGCTCGCCTAGCATGTGCGAGTCCCTGGGTATGATCCTCAATACCACATAAAGATAAATAAAATAAAAGTATTGTGTCCAACTACAACTAGAATTTTTTTTATAAAGAACTTATATTTTGAAGGTAAGTTGAAGCAGACCAAGCAAATATGAAAAATATTTGTGATGAGTGCTGTGCAGAGAAAAGGTAGTATAATGTTCTGGAAAGTAAAGGGATGACTATTTTAGTTTGGGTTGTTAAGGAGGGCTTTTCAGAGGAAAGTAGTTGGGGCTGAGATTTGAATAGCAAAAAAAGCAACCAGGCATAAAAAGATTGGAAGGGCAGTATGAACTAAGTTTGAAGCAGGTGTAGCAATGACTATAATGCAGGAAGGAGCTTGGTGTGTCCTAAGAACAGAGAGAAGGCCAGCATTGGGCCTGGAGCACACTGGACAAGGAGAGATGTTGTCTGAGGTACACCTAGTAAGACCAGGCCACATAGTGAAGGGCTTTGTTGGCCAGTGTAGGAAGCTTGGATTTAAGTCAAGTGTGGTGAGTTTGGGGGCACTTTCAGTACCAAGCTGTAGGAGTCTTTAAGAAAAGAAGTGACGAGGCCTAATTTATATTTTTTTAAAGTTGCACTGGTGGATGGAGAATAACTCTGGAGAGGAACTGGGAATGGGGCAGGAATAGGGAAGCGAGGATACCATTAGGATGCTGTTGCATTATTCCTGGCAAAAAAAACGATTGCTGCATCAACAAGAGTGGTAGTGAAGTTGGGAGGCAGGGATAGCTTTGCAACTTTCGTCAGAATTCAGCAGACTAAGTATATAGATCTGATTGTGCAGAGTAGTGAGGGCTGACTGAGAGAAATTGTGATCAAGGGTCATTCCTAGGTGTTTGTGGATTAGGGAACTGGGTAGATGGTTATGCATTTTACTGAATTGTCAATATTTGGAGAAGTGCAGTTGAGGGGCTGGAGGATTTGGTAAATAAATTTATTTGGCACTACCTTATTAATATTTGGATGAGCTTGTATAAGATTAAGAAACAGAAGGTGTTTAAAAGTTAGAAAATACACTCAAAACCAGTGGGTCCAAATCTAAATTTATTTAACCCTCAAGACCCTCAAACTTTGATACCCTAAATCTCTATCTGGCTGGTCATTTTTTCTTTAGGGTATCTACATACAAGAGTGAAGTCATACATTTTAGATATGCAAATTTAACTCTCTCTTTGAAGGAAAGAAGGGAGAGAAGGAGGAATTTTAATAGAAGTAGGGCTTCTGTTTCAGTGACCATAATAAGCATGCAGGGGATGATATGAATCTGCTGTTTCCTGTTCCTTCATTTTTTCCCAGCTCTGTATTTTGTGATGATAGTGTCACCACACTAGAGCATTTTAAGAGAACCAGCCAACTCTCAAGTACAGAGAGGTACATAAGTAGAGCTTATATACCATGAAATGCTAAAAGCCATGCATGCAGGAACTAATTTTTGTTATACCTGATGACATGGATGACCATCACAGACATAATGGTGGGCCATAAGTCAGACAAAGAATATACAGTGTGTGCTTCCACTGGTGTAAAGTTTAAAATCAGGAAAAATTAATCTGGTGATAAATATTAGAATAGTGGTTACCTTTAGAGGAAGGTTAACTAGGAAAAGGCAATAAGGAGTCCATTTTGTGAGCTGCAAATGCCCTACATCTTGATCTGGGTCGTGATTATGGGGTATAATATATTTTTAGAAAATCATGAAGTTTTATCTTTGTGCTCTTGATTTAAGTTACACCTCAATAAAAAGGTGGGAAAACAATGCCTATGTCCATAAATTTTGATTTATTAGTCTGGAGTGGGACCCCAAGCAGAGATAATTTTTTGAATGTCTTCCAGATAATTCTATATATTAGAATTATCAAGGTCAAGTGGTTGTAGCACTTCCTAGCATGTGTGAGTCACTGGGTTCAATCCTCAGCATCACCTAAAAATAATAAATAAAATAAAGGTATTGTGTCCATCTACAACTAAAAATAAATAAAACAAACAATAAAAAGTGCCTTGCCTGATTAGACTGAACTGAGCCTGTGGTCAAGCAGGGAACTGGTGGACTACTTTGGAAGAGAAAGCCAGCACTACTAGATTGGTCCCCTTCCCTTCCTATGAACAGTTTTCCTTGTCCTCCCCTGGGGCCATGACAGGCCCAAGAGGGCTTTCAAATGGGTCAGAATGGAACTTTAAAACTGCACTGCAATTTAACCTCAAACTGACTTTTTATTCTGTTTCCCAACCACATGGTCTTCATAGCTCTAAAGGGTTATACCATACCAGGGTTTCCAAACTTGACTACACTTCTTCAGAAGATTATGATCAGTTTAGTGTAGCAATTCTCCATTTTTTTAAAAAAATAATATCAGGACCTCTTTTTACTCATGAAAAGTAAGAGCCTCAAAGAGCTTTTTGTGTATTGGTTATGAGCTCATCCCACAGGCTGTCTAGAAATTTTAATTTAGAAATTAAAATAGAAATTTTTTATACATAATAGTTTTGTCATAAAATTAATGTTGCTGATCATCTTTCCACATATGAAATGATTTCTGTTACATAAACATTTAACCCAAATCATTATTGTAGTAATAAACTGAATCCAGAAAGACAATGAGATTTAACATCAGTATATTTTTTGTGAAAATTAACTGTAGTTTCCAAAATGAAAAAAAATTAGCAAGATGGGTAGAATTTTTTTGCAAATCTTTAATGTCTGCCTTAATGAAAGACACCTGGGCTCTCATATCTGCTTCTGCATTCAAATCTGTTACACACATTACAAAGCTTCTGGAAAAACTCCACTGCATACTCATGAGAGAATGAGAATGAAAAAAAAAAAAAAACGAGCAACATCTTAGTATTATTTTGTAAGTGGTTTTGATCTTGTAGGCTCCCTGAGGTAGGATCTTCCTACCCTAGACTTTGAGAACCAAAGTGTGTGTATGTATGAGAGAATTAAAGTAGAATATGTCAGACTGCATTGCACTTGGTATGTGTAAATAATTTGATTTGACACCTCCCATGGACACTTCAGACCCTTTCTGGTTCCTCCTCCAGCTACTGATGCCCTGAGCAATTTTGTGTATGTTTTGACCAGATCCATGCAGTTCCCCCTTTTAGTCTACCCTGAAAGGGAGGGATTAACACTGTATAGGACCACCTAGAGCCTGACATGGGACAGGTATCTGTGGAATCACATCCCCCTGTCATCTCCCAAGGAGACTGTTCTGAGCTCCTTTCCATGAGCTGCTTAAAATCTCTCAGCCTGAGCTGGGGTTGCCATGGCATCGGTGAGCTCATCCCATAGGCTGTCTCTGCTCTGTTTTTCTCCCTCTGCTCCTCACTTTTCCTTCCTACAGTTGCTTTCCCATTGAACTGCCTACACACAGCCTTTCACAGCCTTTACCTTCAGGGGAACCCCAGCTGTTTTTATTTTCTAAAGATTATGCATCAGATGTAGGGCCAGGATGCATAATGTATTTCCATGCTGCATGTCATAATTAAAGAGAGAAGTTTGAAAGATACTGTTTTGCAATGAGCCTAAATAATAACAATAGTCTAAACAGAAAATGTCAGTAGTACAGAAATGTTCTAAATATTAACATAACCGCCTCCAGTGATTAAACTCCTCCTAGGAAGAATTTAAAGTCTCTGTATGAAATCACCTAAATGTAAAGCGAGAAAATTAAACTCCAAAATCTTGCCCTCGATAGTTTCTTGATCTGCTCTATTTGGTCCAAAATGTCTTAATTGGATGCCTGTGTTTCCTCAAGAAACTGCCATGTATAGGGATCCTTAGAGTGGGTATCACTCTTTAAACAAATTGACCCAACCTAAATTTTTTGGGTGTTCCACTTTTTCAGTCAGTAGGACATAAATAATGTTATATTAACAGCCCCAAAACCACAGAACTTAGGAGATCTAGATAAATCAATACCTATAGCAATTATCCCAGAAACCAGCATATTGTATGGTATAGATCCCCCAGCCAGTAACCTTAGTACAGACTGGATGGAATGTGGGTAAGGGAAGGTGGAAAAAGGAAGAGGAAAGAGATTCTTCTTGATTTGTCTCACCAGGACAAAGGTCAGTCTGTAGCAGTTATCAGTTGTCAGACACTCTGTTTAACTCAATCAGATTAACTGTAGCACCTACTTTGGAGGCAAGAGGAAATTTGCTTATCCCACCTTCTTTAATCAGGATAGGTTAAGTCAGGTGGTGGTAACATATAACCCTACAACTTCAGTTAACTTTTCAAAGAATAGCACTTAGAGATAGCCACTAAAGATGAATGGGGCCACGTAGACAAGGACAGTGGATGTCTCAATTGCCTGTATAGACTCATAACTGAAGACCAAGTGTCCTCTGCCCTATGCCTTGTTACCAAGTGAGCCTCAAGAGTGCCAGAGATGCAGATGCGATGGAAACCTCTGTTAACAAAGGAGTCTCGGAGTTGGAAATGATGGCCTTATAAAGAATAAAATTATGGTTCTTTAACAAATACATTTATAAACCAAGTTTTATATGTACTTGATACATGAGAAGTTATTGTTCAATAGTTCCACACCAGCCTTGGGCTATTTCTGCAAACCTAGCATTCCTGAACTTTGCTTGTATAGATTACAGTCACAGGGGAACCATATGTCCAATGCTGGAAGATGCCAGCCAAAGTCAAGGTGACTCAGATGTCACTCAGGTGTACCATTGACCAAATGATCTGCTTGTGTTATTAAAGTCTGTTTATGTGGCCCTAGCATATCATAGGCCTCTCTGTCAGCCTGTGTCAGCTGATATGGCTGTCCCAAGAGGCCCATCTCTCCATGTGACACTTTATCTTCTGATGCAACCTCCTTTGACTGTTCTCAGTGAAATCACCACGAGTCAGCATGTCCTTGGGAAAGCTCAATCAAGGACATAAGTGTCTGTCAAGTTGTAAGTGTCTGTCTACCTCAGTACTAATGGAGCCAGATTTTCAAATACTACATAAACCTGAAGCCAAAATTATGCCTTCTCCCCTAAATCTAGACCTGGAGATTGAGGTGAGGAGATCTGGGCCTGTAGACCTGGAGACATGGCCACTCAGCTGCTTGCTCAGGATCCTGGGAGATCAGGTGGAGAGCAGACCACTCCTGTGCAGTCACCCGCAGCCCGGGCCACTCTGGGTAAGCACACTCCTGCCAGGGTGGAAAGAGTGGGGGAAAGAAAATGGCAGAGGAGGCTTTCCCACTGCATCTCTATGAAGGCAGAAGTAGTTCAGTCACAGAGACAGAAACAGGAGGAGAAAAGCAATGGCTCCCTACACCAGCCACTGGGGTTGGTCTCCATTTGCCCCAATTAAACAGTACAATAAACATCTGTGTGGGTGAGTTTGTGAAATGGGGTCCTTAGGCTAGGTTCCTTATGTCAGGATTATCCCAGGATCAATAAGCTTGAAGATTTCTAAGACACTTAATATATGATACTGGACAGATCTCCCAAAGGCTTCCTCTCTACACCCTCCCTGTACCTCACCAACATTGGGAGTGACCCTCATACCAGGGCTGCCTTGGTTCTCAGATTCAAAGTATATGAAATGTCACAGTGTTCCATTTTTCCAAACCTAACTAAATACACTTTGATTCCCCACTGTCCATTGTTTACAAGGATTCCAGAATCATGTTATTGTGGGGCTTCCTCGCCCTCCTTTGGGTTGTTTATGCTCTTTCAATCAAAGTAGACAGGCATGTAGGAGCCCAGACTAGAGAACCCTGTCCCTTGCAGCAGGACAGTGAGGAGACCTCAGTTTCTTTTGGACATGCAAAGAGGGAAGGGGGAAAAGTGTGCAGAGAACACACCCTTTTCATATCCTCATTCCTACTGCCTGGCATGTGGGTTTAATGGCAAATTGCAGGCAGCCTCTTGGACTATGGAGTGTCCTAAGGAAAGAAGCCATGCAGTAGCAGAGCAAAAAGAGAGATCTTGAATCCTGTCATCATACCATGATGACAAGCTATCCCTGGACTTGGACATGAGAGAAATTTGCTTCTATCTTGGTTCAGCTATTGTTATTTGGGGGTATCCTCTCAGAGCCAAATCCAAAGCTAACTAGACAGGCCCCTTCATGAGGCACAAAGATTGCTAATTGCCAGGAGGGAGCCCACATGTCTATTCTCCACTTTGAAGTGGCCAGGAACCACCCAAAGCTGTGCAAATGCAGGTTCCCAAGTCTAGTAAGTCTGGAAGGCCCCGCAACCTGCATTTTCAACAGCATCCCCAGAGACAGATGGGGTAGGACATGGACCACATGTTGAGAGATAGTGGGTCTCCAAATCCAAAAGCCTAGGTAGAGATATCTCTGGGCTATAGAGTCTCTTTCTCTGCACAAAAGCTATTCACTGGCCCCTCCAGCCCACCTCTCCCCAGACATACACACACACTGCCACTCCTCGCCCCCACAAAGAAAAACTTCACAGTGGGAAGGAAAGTCACCCATATTTCTTTTTTTTTAAGAGAGAATTTTTTATTATTTATTTTTTAGTTTTTGGTGGACACGACATCTTTATTTTATTTTTATGTAGTGCTGAAGATCAAACCCAGCAACCGTGCATGCCAGGCAAGGGTGCTACCGCTTGAGCCACATCCCCAGCCCCTAGACACCCATATTTCATCTTTGGTGAATCTTTAGCGGCAAAAACTGAGCAAAATACTGTGAAGTGGCTCAGTTATTACTGCCCATCCCACTTTTGCTAATAAAATAAGTAAAGGAATGGTATGTAATTTTAATTTGTAAATTTGAATACTAATAAGGTTCAACATATTTATTCAAGTAGTGAATAAATATGCGTAGAAATGGCCAACCTCCAAGGAGCAAAGTAAAGACTTTGGTTTTGGCATCCATCCGTTCTAAGTTTGAATTCCAGCTCCATCCACTGTGTGACCTTTGGTAGGGTACTCTGCCTTTCTGAGCTTCAGTTTCTTCATCTGTAAAACAACACTTAGGTACCGGCTACTAAGAAACATGAAATAAATAAGAGGGTTAATACCGTGCTGGCCCACAGCTGGCCCTTAAGTAATGGCTATCATTGCTGTGTCCCCGGCTTTTCCTCCTGCCACTGCCCTGGACCCCATGCTTCATCTCCATCAATTCTTGCCCACCATTGTATCAATGCCCGGGCCGCCCTCACGAATTGCCTCGAGCTGAGTGGCTTACAACAGCAGCAATGCATTCTCTTGCAGTTCTGAAAGTCAGAAGTCTGAGAAGCTTCAGGGACATCAAGGTGTGAGCAGGGCTGAGTGCCCTCCAGCGACTCAGGGGAGAACCCTGGCCTTACCCAACTTCTTTCTGGCTGCTGCACTCTTCACCCCAGTGTGGTCTTCTTCTCAGAGCATATCGAATTTCCCTGGGCCTCTCTCCTGTGAGGACACTTCTTGTTGGATTTAGGGCCCACCTGGGTAAACCAGGCTAATTTCCTTCTGACGAGATTCTTAACATATTTTTTTCGGGGGGTGGGGGAGTTACTGGGGATTGAACCCAGGGGCACTCAACCACTCAGCCTTATCCCAGCCCTATTTTTAATTTTAGTTTTTAGAGACAGAGTCTCACTGAGTTGCTTAGCACCTCACCTTTGCTGAGGCTGGCTTTGGGCTCAGTGACCCTCCTGTCTCAGCCTCCCAAACTGGCTGGGATTACAGGTGTGCACCACCGTGCCTTAACATAATTCTTAACATAATTACCTCTTCCGTGTAATTGAAACATTTAGGAATTAGGATCTTGCTTCTGCCTTCCTCCTCTCCCACCTCTTCGCCCTCCCTGCAGACCTCAATTCCCTCAGAATAGCTTTTCCTGTTTCTCCAGAGTGAGTCCAATCCCTGTCTCACAGGCAGCTCCTTCTCTCTCTGTGGAGACTCTCACAAGTGTCATTTCACATGGACCCATTTGTGCAAAAAGCTGCACCAGGCCAGGGACCCTGTCTGTCCTGTCCTTATCCCCAAGCCTGGCTCAATATCAGTACACAGGAGAGCTCTCGAGACATACCGTGGGAGGAACAAGTAGTCCAAGTGGAGAGGGAAGTAAAGAGCAGGTAGCTGTCTTCCCCCCAAAGCACTGGGCTGCTGGGCCCTGGCTCAAAAAGGTGGGACAACAGATGGACGGACAGCGGTCTTGACATTGTTTGGCTGCCTTATCTCTGAGGTTTGATGCCTGAACTGTTCTTCCACTTCTCTTCGAGATAACTTTAAGGAAGAACCCAAGAGAAGAGAAACCACAGGCCTGTTTAGTCAGAGGGGACACGGAATGAAACAGTGGCATACCCACTAAGTCAACCTTCCAAACGTGCCACTGAGCTACCAGGACAGGCGAGCAAGTAGATGGGCTTTCAGAACAGTCCCTTCCACAGGGAGAGAAGAAAAATCCCTCTCAATCTTGCAGTGCATGGTTTTCAGGCACAGTCAGCCAGTGTCTGGGACTTCTGTGTGGCCTCGTAGGTAGGAAGTGTCTTTCCTCTCTCTGCCTGTTCCCCACCCCATGCTTCTCTGTCACCCCTGCTTGGCTGGACTAACTCCCCACAGGGCCCTTTCCAACTTTGCCCCTCTATGTAGGAAACAGCATGCATGGTCAAGATGCTGAGCTTTGGATCAGAGCAGATCTGGACATCATTTCTCAAGTTCCTGCTTCACCTCCTCCTTGGCAGGTGAGGACTTGGAAGACAGTTCACCCCTAAACCTCTGTCTTCTCATCCATTAGGTGGAGGAAGTTACCTCTCTCAATTATCCCAAGGGTTGACTCAGGTTCTGGTGGGAGAAACCTCGAGGATTTCCAGAGCCTGACCCACAGTTATCATTGCTGATCCCTGTACTTTTCCTGCTCCCCAGCACCCCAGAAGGACTCAGCACTCAGAGTGCTCTGCACACACAGCTCCAAAGCATCCTTGGCTATTTTATTTGCCTTCACAGAGACATGTCTGATTGATCTTGGGTCCCCAGTGCCTATGGTTGTTTATATATAAAGAGGGGGAAAAATCAGAGGTTCTATTTGGAATCATCAGAAGTGTTATGGTTAAATTGTTTCAAAGGTGCCATAAAAGAGGTGTAAACTGTTTTTCACATTTTTAGGAAACAAATGGTTTAAGGACCTAAATATTTAGAATTATCCACCTGGAAATCCTGTCATAATAATAAATGACTAGAAAGCCATCAGTATTTGCCTTTGACTTTCAAATTTTGATGAGTCCTTTAAGCTTTTTTTCCCTAAAATTACTCAAGTTTATGAAACTAGTCTGATCGTGATTTCACAGCAAATTTTCCCTCTTCATCTAACATGAAGATTAAATTTGAAGTGTTTAAAAGATAGATGAACCGCTACAGGACAAAAAGGTAATTAGAAATGATGGCCATTGTCCATGAAGGCACACAAATTAAGGGATTGTCACCCAGGACAGCGATTCTATCAGTGATGAATCTGGCATTTCACTTGACTACCTATCCAGTACAATTATGGGAGAGTACCCAAGTTGACCCAGTGAACAGACAGCTTGGGCCATTCGTCTCTGGCAGTATGGCAGAGAGAGATGACCTTTACTTAACCTTGAGAATAACTCTACCCCTTCTCCTGGCCAAAATAAGGAAAATATGCCAATGCCTATTGACAATCCATTTGCAGAAGTTAGTGAATGTTTGGTCTAAGTCAATGATATCTTTGCCTTTTTGAACTTTCTTTTACAAAATAAAGGTCTTCCATAGGCCACCTTGGACACTGGACAGGACCACACACCAAGGATGGATGCATGACAAATTTATAAGTAACTTTTATCTGTTGTTATTTTTTTTTTTTTTTTTTTTTTTTTTTTTTTTAGTTTTGGCGTTTTGGTTTTCTTACTCAAACAGTCATCTAAATGAACATAGAGAGATACCAAGTTGCCTCCGCCACTTTCTTGCTGGATAACAATCTACTTTCATTCCTTCAGGTATTTAGAAAATGTTGATTGTTGTCAGCAGTCCAACAGATAAATGGTTCCAAAACAAATCCTAAATCAAGCACTGCTTCTAGATTTAACCCCTTCCCTCCCAAAGAGGCCCGTGGAATGATTTGTGCAAATATCTGAAGTAAACAATATCGGATCCAATGTCCAACCCTTCAAAGAAAAGGGTTTCAGGGAAGTTAAATCCCCAAACTTGCCCTCCTTTTCACCCCCTCAGTCTGTCCTTATCAGGACTTTCTTGTCACCGACAGGATTAGTGGTCATCACTTCAACAACTAAATCAGAATTTTCGTGTTGGGTTAATCGTGACAATGTCATGAGTCAAATAGCTTATGTGATTGAAAGGCACGGACGAAATCCATCAACCACACACACTGTGGGCAATAGACTACACCAGAAATGTTCTTGATTAAAAGTTGGCCAGAAACTGATGTGATTCAGCAATCTGTATACGGGGTAAAAATGGGAGTTCATAACCCTTTTGAATCAAACTGTTAAATATATCAAAATAGATGTAATGTTTTGAACTACCAACAATAAAAAATAAATAAATTAATTAATTAATTTAAAAAAAGTTGGCCAGATATTGGCAAAGTTTATTACATGATGAGAGAATTTTAAATCTACATAAAAATGAATATGGAATAGTAACTGATGACTGATTTTTAAGATACTTTCATTGTTCATTTATAAGATTCATTTATTTTAAGTAAAAAAAAAATTATTGTAGATCATTTTAAAACCACAGAGAATAAACAACAAAAAAAAAGCCTAATATCACCCCTAAGCCATCACCCAAAGACAATTGCTCTTAAAAGTCTCATATAAAACCTTCTAAGTTTGTGTGTTTATTTGTGTGTAAGTAGTTAACAAGTAATGTTATCATACTGTAAATACAATTAAGTGTGCTTCATTTTTTAGACATTATATTGTGCCATTATATACTTAATAAGGGTATAATATTGCTTCCTATGGATGTGCTATAATTTATTTCACAAAGTCCTTCTTATTAGACTTCAAGGATGAGTTTAAATTTTCATTTTTACAAATGTCATAATGAAAAAATATTCTCATAATAAAAGTCTCTGTCTTTATTTCTGATGATATTCTGAAGAAAGATATTCTTAGAGACATAAAGAGATAAAATTCGGGCTGGAGTTGTGGCTCAGTGGTAGAGCGTTTGCCTAGCATGTGTGAGACACTGGGTTCAATCCCCAGCACCACATTTTTTTAAAAACTGAATAAACAAAATAAAGGTATTGTGTCCATCTACAACTAGAAATATTTTTAAAAGAATATAAATTTCATAAAAGCTCTTGCTGAGATTGTAACCTCAGTTTTACATTCCTATCAGCAAACTAACCGTTCGCTTGTCAACATAGAGTGCTGATAACCTACTTATTTATTTTAATATGCGTTTTATGCTTGTCATGCTTCAATTATTCAAGAAAGTGATAGTGAGTCTTCCACATCATTTTCAGAATAATGAAATAAGTGCAGAGAAATGACAGACCATGGGTAGATGACAGCCTGTGATTACTTAGGAATTTGCTTAAGACTTATTTAAGTAGCCAACTTATAGGAGCTGCTTTTTCTGACAGCCCAGGAGACAGAAATCAGGTTTCTTCACACATGCCACCTCTCAAGATGTACTTTCTGCTCTCTGAAACCTGAAGTCCTCAGGCCCGACACAGGCTGCACCTGGACTGCGCTCACAGCTCTGTGGCTCACCACCAATGCTGCCTCTGTAATGTGTCAAGTAGAAAGTGAGTCTTGCCTCAGCTCAGGGTCTTAATTGGCTCTGTGAGTCATTTTCTCCTCAGGCACCCCAGCTTTTGAATGAGATCACCCCACCTTGATGCCCCTGCCATCTTGAGTGCTACAAGGCGGCCCAAAAGGATCAACCAATAAGTCACACTCAGGAATGAGGAAGAGGAAATGTTGTTACAGTGACTGGGGAGGCTGAGGCAGGAGGATCACATGTTCAAGGCTAGCCTCAGCAACTTAGCAAGACTCTCAGCAACTTAGCAAGACTCTCTCAAAATTAAAAATAAAAAAAAGGGCTGGGCATGTTGCTCATTAGTAATTAAGGAAAAAAAAAAGAAGAAGAAGAAGAAAGAAGGAAAGAAAAAAGAAAAAGACACAACAATCTCTCATGCCACCCAGAGCAAGGAGGCTGCTGGGCATCAGAAATTCAAAGGAACCAGGAATGAACTAACAGAACTCCTGTCTGCTTATCTTTCCTCCTCTGACCACATCTGTTTCATTTCATCTCTGCAGACCAGTTACTCCACTCCCTAAGGCCAAATTCTCTCCATCCCCAGCTCCTCAGTGCTTCAGTTATAGGCTCAGTCAGTGACCAGAATGGCTTTGCTTGTGAACTGAGTGATGATCTCCAGAGAAGAGAGAACTATTGGGTATATGCTCTAAAAAAGTTCTGCAGCAGGACAAATGAAAGCATTAATAAGAATTCTTCACAGGCTGATGCCAAAATTACAGGTGAATCTCTTTCTTTTCTGGAGAAGTTGCCAGAATAAAAAAAACCTATTATGAGGTTGGATGTCACTGCCAATCTACATAAATCATGGTACTTCTTTGACTAATAAGAAACAATGTTTTCTTTTATTTGGACTTGAATTTTGAAGAGATGGTACACCAAATAACAACTAGGTCAGGGGATAATAAAGAAAAGGCACGGTCCCAGTCCCTGGGGTCTTGACCATTTAGAAGCTATTTGGAAAATTTTTTATATGTTACTTTTACTATACCTGCTGTGTTTTAGATAATTATCTCCCAAGGATCAGTGTATTATCTCCAACCTTTGGAGCTATTGGGAGATGGTGGAAGTTTTAGGGGGTGGGACATAGTGGAAGGAAGTTAGGTGGCTGTGGGTGTGCCCTTGAAAGGGACACTGGAAACCTAGCTCCTCCTGTACCCCTCTCTGTGTCCCAGTTGCCGTGAGGTAGTAGCTTGTTTCAGCACTTACTCTCCATCACGATGTCCTGCCTTGCCATAGGTCTAAAGGAAATGGGGTCAAGAGAGCATGGACCAAACCCTCTGAAATGATGAGCTGAAATAAACTTTTCCTCCTAATAAGTTGATTTTCTCAAGTATTTGATTACAGGAACTGTGTTAGACAGCTTTTGCCACTGTGACAAAATACCTGAGAAAATCAACTTACAGGAGGGAAGATGTATTTAATGCTGTCTCCCGGTCACGTTTTGAATGTTTTGTTGACTGCATAAGACAAAGACGGAAAAGACTGCTGAGATGGCTGAGGTGACAATGGTGGCTGATGAGGTGATGAGCTAGGTGGAGGTCAGATTATACCGACAGTATTTTGGTAACTGAAATAACTGACAGCAGAGAAACTGTCAGGATGGGATGAGCTTTGTGGCCTTCTTTTGTGTGCAGAAAAATAATCGTGTCATTTTCAAGGTCAATTTTCTTAAAAAAAAAAAAAAAAGCTGCTTGAAGAGTGGGAAGAAGGAGGGAGGGAAATGGTTTCAGCATTTCATTTAAACAAGGGCCGGCCCTGGAGGCATTTGCTCTTATGCAGGATTCAAGAATTAGAAGAGGAACACACATAGAAAATCCAGTATTTAGGCCAGAATGCTTTTCTTTGGCAGAAGGCAAATGAAGAAGTAAACATACACTCACAGGTCCCTCGAGAATACTTTTGTTAAACATCAGCCACTGTTTGCAAGGACAAGCTCCTGCTTATGAATAACAGCATTGCAAATCAGAATAAAATTCAAGAAGCTATCCAACAACCCAAGGCTGAGTGGACAAATCTGGGCTGAGGATATAGCTCAGTTGGTAGAGAGCTTGCCTTGCATGTGCAAGGCCCTGGGTTCAATCCCCAGCACCAAAAAAAAAAAAAAAAAAAAAAAAAAAAAAAAAGAGTGGAAAAATGAATAACAACATGTGGCATATTCCTGCAATGCATATTATTCAGCCAGATACAGGAACAGTGTACTGATAAATGCTTCAAGTTGTGTGAACCTTCAAAACATCATGCTTATGAAAGAACCAGTGACAAAAGGCTGTAAAGTATATGATTCCATTCACATGAAAGTCAAGAATGAGGATATTTACAAAGCCCAAACGCACATTCGTGCCTGGCACACATACAGATGGTACCTGCCTGTAATTCCAGCTACTCTAGACTCTTGCAAGTTCAAGACCAGCTTTGGCAATTTAGCAGAACTCTGTGTTAAAATAAATAATAAAGCTGAGCACAGTGACGCTCGCCTGTAATCCCAGCAGCTTGGGAGGCTGAGGCAGGAGGATCACAAGTTCAAAGCCAGCCTCAGCCGCTTAGCAAAGCCCTAAGCAATTCAGTAAGAGCCTGTCTCTAAGTAAAATATAAAAAAAGGGCTGGGGATGTGGCTCAGTAGTTAAGTGCCCCAGGATTGAATCCCCAGTACCAAAAAATATAATAATAAATAAATAAACAAATAAATAAATAATAGAAAGACTGGGGATGTAGCTTGGTGGTAGAGGGTCCCTGAGGTCAAAAGAAAAGAAAAATTTTAAAAAGTAGATTCCTGGCTCTTTGAGGACTGGGGTAGGGACATAGGAGGGCTGATGACTAGATGATAAGGGAGTTCTTTTTGGACATGATGGAATGTTCTACAGCTGATGTGGGGATGGTTTTATACACGACTGTGAAAATCCTAGAGAACAGTAAATTGTACAATTTATATGGTAAATCAGGGAGTATATGAATTCCATCTCAGTACAGTGGCTCTAAAAAATGAATTAATGAATGGGTAAAAACAGAAACGACAACAATAGAAAGCTAAATCACCCATGTTTAGACCGTCCTGAACATCTGCAAAACTAACCCTAAAAACTGAGAAGAACTGGTTGGCCTGGAGGACCTCTTGATAAAGCTCTCCCAGCTGGTGTTGCCTAGTTATGCCAAGGGAATTTGTATTCATTGTATTACATCTTACATGACAGTTTTTAAATGGTATCCCCAAAACATAGGACCCAAAATAATCTCTTTCCCCTTTAAACCCAAGCCCGTTGGTGATTAGTTGTTCTCTCTCTCTTTCCATTGAATATTTGCCATTTGACAAATGCTGTAACAAGTTTTTTCACAAATCACATTTTGGGACATGTCCATAGTTTATCAAAGCATGAAAAGTATGACCAAATTCGAGAAGCCCATCTGAGCTTGGCAAATATAATTTCTTCTCTACTAATAGCAAATAAGAATGTCAGAAGTTGTGGCAATTCTTAAAGCCAACCAAAATGGTCAGTAAGGAGGATCCAGTAAGTCTTCCGAATGCTAAAAGCTGGGATTGCTGCTGCTCTGGTTGGAGCACCAGACTGTGGCAGAAAAGATGCAAAAGGTGTCATTTGCTTATCATGTAATTCAGAGACACCGTGGGTACTGTTCAAGAGGCTGCTGCTTCTGCATGCTAACAAGTGTCCCAGATTTGGAAAATACGGAGAAACTACAGAAGGAATCAGAACAAAAAGAAGCTGAAGGCACAAATACAGCCCCCCTCCAGCCTGGTTCTCCTCCAGCCTGGTCCGGGAGCGGGGAAAAGCTCTTGAGGTCTCAGGATCCTCGACTTCCATGGGTAGGCAGCAAACCAAAGGGACCCTTGTTTTCATAGAAAGTCTCCAAAAACAGTCCCGAGACCAAGAAGCAAAATTCACATGGAAGTCCCATAGGAAGTTTGGTTACTTGGAAGCAAACCTGCCAAATGCTCAATGTCTTGAAAACACCTTACTGGCAGAGGTGGGGCAGAACCACAGTCCCCTGGTGTGGATTTGGATGTCAGGGATGGACTAAGGACAAAGGAGAGCTGCTATTATTATTATTTTTATTATTTATGAAAAGTAAACTGATTCCAGACTTTAAGGGGAAATTGGAGAAACAATGTTTTCTTTGAGCCAAAGCTATGTTCATTCAGATTCCACCCAGGGGGGCTGTGGGGATGCCAGGAAACCCCTACGGGGCACATTTCTCCAGGGCTGAGCCGGTCAGTGGTGATGCCTTCCCTGGAGGACCTCCGTGGGGTGTGGCTCGGCAGCTCCATGACTGATCTTCCATTGTGCTGCCTAGAACAGTGTTTGCTCAAGTCAGCTCTGAAGGGGAATGGATGTGTGTTTATATTGGGGGAAATTCTGCATTTAGGCATGTTTACACTGAAACCACTTCAAGAGGCTTTTGAGATTTTAGCAAAATAAAATGATTTATACTAAAACTAACCATACACATACCCTGTGACCCAGGAACACTCCTAGATATACTCAGCAGAAATGTGCACAAAAGACATAAAAATGTTCATTGCGTTATTATTCTTAATAGCCAAAAGGCTGGAAGCAATCCAAATGTACGTTAACAATAGAATGGATAAATAAATAGTGATATATTCCTACAACAGAATGCCACAGAACAATGGGTGACTCTTATGTACAGTGTCAAGTGAAAAAAACAGGCAAAATTGAATACATGCTACATGATTGATACCATTTATATGAAATCAAAATTGGGCAAACTAATTTATAGGATTGCAAGTTAGAATATATAGTTGCTTTGAAATGGTCTAAATCAGAAAACTATACTACACGTAAATCAACAATGCCGTCAATAAAATCTGAACAATATAAAAAATAAAGAATTTAGAATAGTGGTTACCTTTGAGGAGAAGAGTAAGGGAAGCAGCTGGTGTTGTGGAAGGTGTGTTATATGAAAATGTAAAAAGCACTTATGATTTGCTTGTTTGTCCGTATCTGTTGTGTTGATAAGAAATGTATTTTTTGGGCTGGGGATGTGGCTCAAGTGGTAGCGCGCTCGCCTGGCATGCGTGCGGCCGGGGTTCGATCCTCAGCACCACATACCAACAAAGATGTTGTGTCCGCCGAGAACTAAAAAAATAAATATTAAAAATTAAAAAAAAAACCTTATTAGAAATGTATTTTTAAATAAAAATGTTTAACTGTCTTTTAATGACCTGTGTGGTGACTGTATAGTAGGAAACCGATATACTGTTGTAGAAAGCTATATAAAACCACTGAATTTCCAAGTGAAGTGCTTGATGTACCTGGAGGGCCCAGATTACAACAGCAGGGACCACTACTGCTTGGTATTATTGGTCTCCAAAGCCCATGTCTTAACACCTAACTTAAATTGGGTACTGACCCTAACATATTCTTTAACAACCTCATCTTGAGGAAAAGTCATTTGAGAAATGTGCTTTGAACACAAGAGAGAAAGATCTTGTCTAAAGATGGCCTGGGTCTGGGCACCTGGTCTTCCCTGGGTGTTTTACTTTGGAATTGAACTCATTATCCTAAAAGTACACCTGGGACCTCTTTACCTTTGTGTGATGGATGGCTCAGAGGTCATGAGTGCCTGTCTTCAGAAGACAGGATTTGATGAATAAACCCAAGAGAGTCGAAACTAAGAAGTGTCACTTAAGAAACTAAATGCTTTTTCTTTCTTTTTTTTTTTTCAGAACTTTTGCCTTTGGGTTACTTTTAAATATTTAAATTTTGAACACACACACACACACACACACACACAAAATTACACTATTTCTTTCATGGATCCGTGGCTAAAGAAAAAGAATTAGGGGGCTGGGGTTGTGGCTCAGTGATAGAGCGCTCGACTAGCATGGGCGGGATCCGGGTTCGATCCTCAGCACCACATAAAAATAAAGGCATTGTGTTGTGCCCATCTACACCTAAACAATAAATATTTAAAAAAAGAGAGAGAAGAAAAATAATTGGATATTGTTATTATTAAGTGTCTAAGCTTTTTAAAAATAACTTTTTGTGGAGTAATTTATATATTATATATTCATTTATTGACACATACAATTTAAAGATTTTCATAAACTTCTAGAACTGGGCAACAATCAATCACCATAATGCAGTTTTAGAACATGTCCTTCGCCTCAAAAAGCTTCTATTTGCTCATCTATAGCTAATCTCACTCCCACCCCCAGGTCTAAGCAACCACTGTTTTGCTTTCTGTTGCTCTAAATTTGACTTTTTTGCAGATGGAATCACACTGTCTCATCTATTATGTCTGATTTCTTTCACTTAGCATAATGTTTTCACGTTTTAGCATCTATCAATACTTCATTTCTTTTTGTTGTTGATTAATACCCCATTAGACCACTAATATACTCTAGTCCATCCTTATCCTCAGGGGACACCTTTGAAGACCCTCTAAGTGGATGCCTGAAACCCCAGTTAGTACTGAACACCAAATGCAAGCACTGCCATACCACAACAGTCAACCTGACAACTGAGATGGCCACTAAGTGACTAATGCGCAGGTAGCATATACAGCATGGACACACTGGACAAAGGGATGGTTCATATCAGAGCAAGACAGCATGAGATTTCATCACTCTACTCAGAACAGTACTACTAATAACAGTGCATGAAAGCACAACGCTAGAACAGAACTGAAAACTTACAAACTGTTTATTTGTGGAACTTTCCATTTAATATTTTTGGATTATGCTGGACTGCAGGTAGTTAAAACCATGGAACATAAAACCTTGAATGGGGGGGATTACTATACCACATTTCACATATCCATTCACCAGCTGATGCATATTTGGATTGTTTCCAGTTTCAGATTATGAATAGAGTTTCTGTGGACATCTGTTTAAATGTCTCTGTGTGGACAAATGTTTTCATTTCTCCTGGGTATATTCCTAGGAGTGGAGCTGCTAGGTTGTATGGTAAATTTTTCTATAACTTTTTTTTTTCAGAACTGGGGATAGAACCCAGGGGCACTTAACCACTGAATCACATTTCCAGTTCTTTTTATTTTTATTTTAAGACAGGGTCTCTAAATTGTCAGGGTCCTGCTAAATTGCTGGGGCTGGCTTTGAACTTATAGTCCTCCTGCTCAGCCTTTCAAGTTGCTGGGATTGCATGTATTTAACTTTTTAATGAATCTGCCATCTGTTTTCCAAGGTGGTTGTGCCATTTTATGTGCCCTCCAGCAATGTACAAAGGTTCTAGTTGATGCATATCCCTTCCAATATTTACTATTCATCTTTTAAATATTGTGACCTAGCAATCCCACTACTAAGTATTTACACAAAAGATTTGGAGTCAGTATATCAAGGTGATATCTGTATTCCCATGTTCAATGTAGAACTTTCACAATAGCCAAGTTATGAAATCAACTAGGTATCCATCAACAGATAGATGGATAAAGACAAGGTGACATATACATAATAGAATAGTATTCATCCTTAAAAAAGAAGGAAATTCTGTCATTTTCAACAACATGGATGGAACCAGAGAACATACATTATTTGAAATAAGCCAGACACAGAAAGACAAGCACTTTATGTTAATTTTTATACCAAGGAATCTAAAACAACTGAACAGAGGTCAAGTTTGGAAAAGCAGGGATACCATGGTCAAAGAATACAATGCCTCACAAGGAATAAGGGTGATGTATTGCACAGCAAGGGAAATGTAATTAATAATAGCATATTGTATATTTCAAATGGCTTATAGGATTCAGATGTTCTCACCATTAAAAATGACAAAAAAAAGGAAAGGAAAGAAAAATAAATAAATAGACTGCATTTTAGATTTGCCAACAATCCTCTTCTAAGGAAGTCAAAACCATTTTCAGTGTTTTAATATCCATTATTTTCATGATCATCAAAAGTGCATTGATGGGGGCTGGGGTTGTAGCACAGTGGTACAAGGCCCTGGGTTCAATTCTCAGCACTGCATATAAATAAATTAAATAAAGGCCCATCAACAACTAAAAGAAGTGCCTTGATCTTTCACTAGCAATTCTATAAAAATGAGTCACGCTGCATGATTCAGACTGCAGGAAGTGATAAATCCTCCCTCTGGTGTTTCTGTGAAGGACAATTTTCCTCTTGCTGGGATATAGCATCTTCCTATCACAGAAAAAAACAAACCGCTTAACCAATCAAACAAAAGCCCAGTTGATTGTTCAACACACAAAATCAAATAGTGGAAATCTCAGTAAATTCTGTAAATCAGCACAGCAGGGCTGCACCATAGAAACCAGCAGGAGCCGTGACAGATGGCCTGTGGTCAGTGCAAGTCAGTCTTGTGAAGGAAGCTGTCCCAGCCAGAGGAGAAGAGGCCAAGAAGAGGGACCTCTTATAAGATAGGGGTTCGGTTCTCAGAAGTGATGCTTTCTGTGACTGGGGTTTTCTCAGTGTGTCAAGGGATGAGTATGAGAGTCCACTGGAGCTTGGCTAAGTTCCTAAAAACTTGATGGAAACTCGAAGAGAATTCTAGACTTCTGCAGGATCCTCTATGAGATTAAGTGTCCTGGGTCTCCTTTCACATTTCCTTTTCATAGCCCATTCCCAAATGAAGTAAGCCTAAATCCTGTTACAAGATGCCAGTTCAGCAAGAACGAGGAGTCTTATGACCATGGTCACTTGCTGGCCCCCACGACACCTCTAAGCTCAAACTGATTTTCAAAGGCCTCACAGAAGAGAGTGGCCTTTTTGACAGCCTCATTCTTTTCTTCTGGAACTTCTTGGTCCATGCTCACATCTCCCCAATTCTCAAGTTATTTTCTGTCTAGAGGACACCAAAGCTACAGGTAGACTTACAAAAATGGTTCTCTTGCTTCTACTCCTAGCAACACATCAGCAGAAAGGCCCATGTGTCCACTAACAGCCATAGATAGGACAGGCCAAAGCAGTGTTTTCTAGCATCCATCAAGTGGGAAAGGAGCCAAATATTCATCAACAGGAGAATGAGAGAATGCTGTGTATTCACATGGAGTTCCATCAATCAGTGGATGAGCTATCCACAATTTCGCATTATAATACAGACAATTCTTACAAACATATTAGAGCAAGAAGCCAGAAACAAGAGCACATACCATTCGAATTCATCGATACCAAGTTCAAAATCAGCAAATCATATCTGCAGTGTTGGCGGGAGTGGAGATTTAGAAGGGAGAACTAGGGGTCATCCTAGGGAAATGGCTGTATTTATATGAGTGTCTTAACTTGCAAAAATCTACCAAGCTTATGACATCTGCAATTTTCTATCAGTGTATTATTATTCATTAAAGAGTTTACATTGAAAAACCAGCTTAGAAGGAAAAAGGAAGGCTTTATTGTTTTCATAATAATATTTATTTAAAAATTGCTATGAATTTTCTTCTAAGAAATCATATTTTTTTCAATATACTCTTCAAATAGACCTTTGGAATATAAAGAGAAATAGTGATCATGTATATAATTCCAGAGAGCAATTTTATGCCTTACTGTAACATCTATCTAAGATAGTCTCAAGTTCTTTTTTATGAAGCCCACCAGAATTTAATTCTGAGTCATGAAAAGCACGTTCCCTGGGCCTCTTGGCTTGGTGGGGGTGCACATTTCTAACTTTTGTAGGCTTCCTTGATAACAGGTATTCTGTTCTTTCATGAAGATTCCTTTACTGAAAATCTCTGTGCTCAGTGCAGAGGAACATTCCAGTGGGGAGAAAGGAGATGGGTGCCCTAGGGCCTGCTGGCCCATCTACAAGATGCTATCACTTTTTGGCCAATGACAAACATTTACAAAACAAATACCTATTTCCTTACTTGGAACAAAATTTCCTCTGAGTCAAGATAACTGGACTATATAGAAATCGAGTCTATGTGGGTGACAACGTAAGCACAATGCTGTCACCAAGGCAAAGTGGTCTCCCCTGTCAGAGCAAGCAGCCCAGCCCAGGGATGTGCAAAGGGACCATGGAGGCTATGAGAAATCCTGGCTTTTTTTTTTTTTAACTTGTAGATGGACACAATACCTTTATTTTATTTATTTATTTTTATGTGGTGCTGAGGATCGAACCCAGTGTTTCATATGTGCAAGATGAGCACTTTACCACTGAGCCCCAACCCCAACCTTGTTTTTTTTTAATCAAAAATTTATATGCTATCCAGTTATCATTAAATTAACATTCACCCAAAAGAAGTTTTGTCCAACCACAAAATGAGAGAAAATATTTGCCAACCATATGTCTGGTAAGGGTCTAGTATCCAAAATATGTAAAGAATTGTTAGGACTCAAAACGAGAGGGCAAATACCTGTTAGAAAATGGACAAAGGATTATAATACACATTACACCAAAGAAGATGCCCAAATGACCTAGAAGCCCATGAAAGATGCTCAACATCATGCGTTATTAGGGAAATACAAATCAAAACCAAGTCATACCCACAAGGACAGCTATCACCAGAAATGCAGGTGATGAAGGTCTTATTAAGGATAAGGAGGGCTGGGGATGTGGCTCAAGCGGTAGCGTGCTCGCCTAGCATGCGTGCGGCCCGGGTTCGATCCTCAGCACCACATACAAACAAAGATGTTGGGTCTGCCGATAACTAAAAAATAAATATTAAAAAATTATCTCTCTCTCTCTCTTTAAAAAAAAAAAAAAAGGATAAGCTGGAAATTTCCTACAGTGCTGGTGGGAATGTCAAGAGGGCAGCTGCCGTGGTGAACAGTTTGGCAGTTCCTTGATTAAACAGTTACCATGTGATCAGGCAATCCCACTGGAAAGTACATTACCAAAGGAAGTGAAGACATGTGTCCACACAAAAACTTGCATACAAATGATCCTGGGAGTATTGTTTGTAAGAGCTAAACATATGGATGAGTAAAATCTGGTATATACACACAATGGAATATTACTCAACACCTTTGCTTTTATGGGGGAAGGGAGGCTCAGACAGGAGGATTACAAGGTCAAGGCCAGACTCGGCAACTTAGTGAGGCCCTAAGCAACTTAGACTCTGTCTCAAAATAAAAAGTAAATAAAGACTGAGGATGAAGCTCAGATGTTAAGCGCCCCTGGGTTCAATCCCTGGTACCAAAACAAAATGAAAAGAAACGAATGAAGCACTGACACATGATACAGCACAGATGCAGCCTGACAACTGCCAAGTGAAAGAGCCCAACACAGAGACCACATATTGTATGTTTCCAGTTCCATGAAATGCCCAGCGCAGAGAATCCTACAGAAATAGAAAGTAGATCAGTGATTGACAGGGAATGGGAGAAGGGAGAAATGGAAGCCACTGCTAATGGGTAAGGGGTGACACATGATTATTATAGTATGTATGATATATAATATCACATATCCTCATAAAATATGTCTTAATCAGCCCCATGACAAGGTAAAAAGAAATGAAAAAGGCAGTAAAAAATTAAAAATAAGTCATTAAATCTTTTACTTTGAGCCTTAGTAAAGCATGTATTATATCTCAGATATTATCAACTGTATGTTTAAAATAACGTGATCATCAATACAGAATTTTACAGATTTTCATTAAACTTGATGATAAATGTTTAGCTGTTTTGTAATTCCTTCTTTAGTAGAAAAGTCCAAGAAGAAACATAACCCAGGGAAAACACTTTTTCCTCCTACCACAGTAAGACTGGTTAAAACTGACAAACAGGAAACAATGTGGCAACAAACTGAAAAGCATGCTTTCCCAGGCTGCCCCCCGAGAAAAGTGGCTGGAGAGTCGGAGATTATAGGCTGAAGCTAGGTTTGCTAGAGGGTCTGGTGAAAGGGCAGATGTTTCTAATGGGTTTCAGCTTGTGGTATTGGCAAGATTCTGCTTCAGATAACGAAGTTCATCAGCAGGATTACTTTTTGTGAGCCAGCAAAAGAAGGGTGTGTCAGAGAAGTCAGCCTCAACCATAAATTACTTCTCTAAAAAAGAAAGAAAAAACACACGCACTCTCTCTCTCTCTCTCTCTCTCTCTCTCTCTCAATAATGGTTAGGAGATTATATATATAATTATATATTATATATATAATCTCCTAACCATTATTGGAGTGGTATCCTTGGTGACTTTTTTTGTGCTGGGGATTGAACCCAGGGCCTCACACATGCTAGACAGATGCTCTTCCACTGAGCTACATTCCCAGTCATTTTTAAAATTTTTGAAACAAGATCTTGGTAAATTGCTGAGGCTGACCTCGAACTTGTGATCCTCCTGCCTCAACGCCTGCGTTGCTGGGACTACAGGTGAGCACCACCACGCCAGACTGGTTACAAATTTTGAACCGTTTCAGAGAAGAGAGATAGGGATGGCACCACATGGGCAGTCCAGGCACTGCATCAGTGTTAGGCCAGCTATTGCAGAAAAGGAATTGAATGGGAAAGAAAATTGGGAATGATGGAGCCTGGAGAACTGAGAAAGGTTGTCCCCAAGGGCAGCCACTGCTCAGATCTGCTGACTGGTTTTCTCCTCAGTACTGGGAATCGAACCTAGAGCCTCATTTGTATTAGGCAAGTACTCTACTGCGGGGCTACATTCCCAGCCCCAGTGACAATAACCGAGAGATGGGTCAACCTGGCTGCCCACCATCAGGTGAATACATAAGGAGAATGTGGCATCCATACACAGCGGAATGTCATTTGCCATCAAGAATGAAATCCAGTCATCTGCTGTAAAATGAATGGAATTGGAGGATGTTATGTTACGTGAAATAAGCCAGACGGGTGGGTAAGTAGCACATGTTCTTTCTCCTACGTGGAAGCTAAAAGTCAACCTGTGGGTCACATGGTGACTCCCAGGGATTCAGGGGGGCGGAGTAAAGGGAGTGTGGGTTCGGTTAGGGCTTGTGTGGAAATACCACACTGAACCCCACTTATATTCACAATTTATACCTGATAACCAAAAATAAGTGTGGAGCTTGGAAGTTTGGGACTTTATTTAGTTAATCCATGTAACCACAATGTCCAGTGAGGTCTCCAGAGCCCTGAACTTCAGCATCATGAATATCAGGCCGGCAGCACTTGTGATTCTGTAGCATGCCACAGCAAAAATGTCTGGTTTTCAGTACTTGCACTAAGCTGGCCCAATTTTAAGTAATTTTAGAAAACTACCACACAGTATATTTTAAATTCTGGAGTCTGGTGGCAGAATTCAGACTAGGTTTAGTTTCTTAATGGTGATTGGACTTGATTTTAATTCTCAGTAAAACTGATTTACTAAGAAAACTAAACAAAGGCAGTGTGATTATTTAATCTTCATCTCAATTAACACATGAAGCAGGCAGGGTAAGACTTCTAGTTCTGTTCTACAGAAACCCTGCAAAGAAGAAGATGAACTCAATTCCTTTCTCAAAGAAGCCCAGGTGTACTTGTTTTGAAGTTTGTTAAAAAAAAAAAAAAAAAAAAAAAAAACTTTAAACAGGTTAAAAAAACAATAAAATAAAAAGATTAAAACTGTCTTGAAAAAAAATAACCCTACGTTTGTTTAAATACAATAACAAAAAAATTGAAAGATCAAAAGATTACCAAAAAAAGGGGAGAAAAAAACAATAATTGATGTTGGCTTCTTTTAGGCAGAGAAAAGAGAAAACAGAAGGATGACTTTTACTTTACAATGTTTATTTTTCTATACTCTTTAGATTGTTAAAATATTTGCACAAACTTCCCCTTTTTAAAAATATTAATAGGTTATTCGGGCAGTGAGTTTGTAGGCCCATTTTGTTTTCTTTCCTATAATTTTTTTCTACATTCTGAAAAATAATATAATGTTAGAAGTGTTGAATATAAAAGAATCCTTGGGCTGGAGATGTGGCTCAGCGGTAGCGCGCTCGCCTGGCATGCGTGCGGCCCGGGTTCGATCCTCAGCACCACATACCAACAAAGATGTTGTGTCCGCCGAGAACTAAAAAATAAATATTAAAAAAAAAAAATTCTCTCTCTCTCTCTCTCCTCTCTCACTCTCTCTTTAAAAAAAAAAAAAAAAAAAAGAATCCTGGAAAAACTTTAACACAGGAACTAAGTCTAAGAACATCTTAGCCAAAACAGATGATTGTGATATATTCTTTTAAAATATTTATGTTAAGTAGAAATTTATGTAATATACTATACACAGGAAGACAACTATAAGGATAATTAAGTAAAAAACCTCAAGGAATCACTTTTGATCAACAAAAAGGAAAATACAAAATGATTTTATACCAGATACTTTAATTGGAAAATGTTATTTCATTCAAGTAACAAGCTTAAAGTAGTTACCAAGTAAAAATGTTAACCCTCCACAACCTATATATTCATACACACCACCCTTATATAAGTATCACATACATTTTTATCTTGTTCCAGAGAAATTCATATCTTCTTTATTGCTACTCATGTGTAAATTATTTAGTGTTTTGATTTTCTTGTCATGAGAAAAAAATGTTTTCAGAATGCTACTGAGCAACCAAATCAACGTTGGACAATGAGTTAAAATTGGGATTTAATATTTAAATTATTTTTGCAAAAGCAAAAATAGCTGCATTATGACTCTGTTTAAGTGGGAGGCAAGCATGGGTGACAGTCTATTAATAGGAATCACTTGAAATCTGATGAGGAGCGTGATGACGCTGAGTGAGCTCTGAAAGCTGGCCTTTCCTGATAACACCCTGTGTGGACACAGACCTCTTTGTCCTGGCACCTTTTCTGAAAAGGTCTGCGTGAGTGCACCAAAAAAGAATCACCCGGAGAAGAAAAAGTAAAAGCTGCGTTCTCAGCCTGCTAAGCAGAGGCAGCGCACGCAGTCCCCAGCCTCTGAGTATCCAGTGGAAGATGTCATGTCCTGCCGGGGCTGTCTCTAGGACACAAGCAGGGGTCTTGCAGCAGCCCCAGGGAACAGTGGGGCAGACCCCGGAGAGACCCAATTCATTTGGATGAGACGCACTCACTGCCCCCAGGAGGGTCACCACGAGGGAGCTGACCCTTACCACGGAGGCCGCCCCTTAGACCATCCCCTTCTCTAGATGGGTTTACCAGCCCGCCTCTGCCCTGTCCCCCTGGGCCATTTTCCTGGTGACCTTCTGACTCCTGGCACTGAAGATGGTAGGTCTGCGTTTCCTCCCCTTGCTCTTCCTCATCTGAATCCAGCTCAGACTCATCGTTGTAGAAATGAAGGGTGGCTTGCACTGGGAAACTGGCCAGCACCTTCTCCCCGGAACTCTGCAGGTATTCTTGACGCTTTGAAATGGGTAAATAAAGTCTAATATTTAAGAAACAAATACATCATTAATCAACCTGAAAACTGGCCTACACTACCAAGACTCTTTTCCCCAGAAGCGGCTAACTCCCCCATCTTCCTGTCTGATTTTGCCTTCCCTACATACAGCGGGTTTTAAGTTAGTAGAACATGAAACTGTGGCCCCCCTAGATAGAGGACTTGGTAATAAACCCCACACTAGATCAGAACTCTGAATGAGCAAATCAATTTTTAGACCTGAAAAGGTGCACTTCAACAAAGGGAATACGCTACTGAAAACACTGGATTCCAGAATTAATAGGCCCACTCTGATTAAATGGACAACTTGAGTCCTCTGGGATAATGGATGTCCCATTTAGGACCCAGGCCCCATTCCACCCCCATCTTTTGAACATGGAAAATGGAACCCTCTGGGCTCTGGAGGAAACTTTCCTCTGAAATTCTGATCCATGGAAGCAGCTAATTTTCCAAATGTTACTGTAAGAGAACCTGGAGGGGTGGATCCCTGGCTTAGACAAAATAGAAAAGATGTGCTTAGGGGGAAAAAAGAGAGAAAAAAAAAAGCTTGAATATATAAAAATAGATTCCAGGTATTGTGGGATTTGGGATTCAAGTTATACACATTTTAAATATCCCCCATAATCTCTTGTCCTTGTATTTCTCATTTATTAATTTTCATGCTTGGTTCCCTGCAAACTTCTCAGGAAGGGTCTTGACTGATTCCTGCTGATTTCAACATCCCCTTCTAGACAGAAGAGCAAAGGCATGGTGTGCCATATAACATAGGGCATGGTGCACACCTGTGATCCCAGCACCTGGAGAGGCTGAGACAGGAGCATTGCAAGTTCAAGGACAGCCTGGGCAACCTAGTGAAAGCCTGTCTCAAAAATTAAAAACAAAAAAACATTCTGGCGATGTAGCTCAGGGATAAAGAGCCCCTGGGTTCTATCTCTAGTACTGCCAAAAATAAAAAAAGAAAAGAAAAAAACATGACAATTTTAACTTTTAAAATTTCCAATAGACCAGTGGTTCTCGACCTCCAGGGCATGTCTGACAATATCTGGGGGCATTTTTGGTTATCACAATTGAAAAAAAGAAAGCTATTTATATTTAATGGGCAGAGGCCAGGAATACTATTAAAGATCCCATAAAGCCCTGGACAGCCCCAGAACATGGGATTATCTAGCCCAAAGTGTCCACAGTCCTGAGCTAAGAGACTGTGCAACAGAGAGGGTGCATATGGTCTGTACTTCTAGGACAGAATATAAGCAGAGTTCAGTTTGGGGGCATATTAAAAATTAGGTGTTTATGCTGAAGTATTTGCAGGTGAATTTGTAGGATATCCAGGTTTGCTTTAAAATATGTCAACAACAACATAAATAGTTTGGAGAGATGGTAATGTGATCAGGTTAGAAGAATGTTGATAAAAATTATGAAGGCTGGAGATGGGTGCATGGGTCTTCTGCCATTTCTGTGTGTGTTTAAAAAAAAAATGTTTTTTTTTTTGTATTGGGGATTGAACCCCTAGGTGTCTTACCACTGAGCTACATCTCCAGCCCATCTTTTAAATTTTGAGACTGAGTCTCCCTATAACGCCCAGGTTAACCTGGAACTTGCTTCAGCCTCCTGAGTTGCTGGGATTATAGATGTTCACTACTGTGCCTGGCTGTTTGAAATTTTCTATAATAAAAGTCTAAAATAAAATGAAATACAAATGAAATAATTGTATATCCAGTTTGAAACACACAGTTATATTGATGCAGCTCATGTATTACAACTCGCAGCATTTTCAGCAAATCAAAAATCTGGGAGTCCCAGCAGCACCCATGATTGCAGGCCTGGGATATGGTAAAGTGATCCTTGCAGGGAACGCAGTAGGGTGTGACTCTCAACCCCAGCTGCACACTAGGATCAGCTGGAGAGCCTGTAAAAATGCAAATGCTGGGCCTCTCCCTAGCACAGGTGCATCAGCATGTGGGGAGCCATCCAAGCAACTGGATTTTCAAAAACTTCTCCAGGGATTCTATGAGGATTGAAAACCATGGATGTAGAGGACACTTAGAAACATTCCTTCTGTGCCCCACGCCCAGTGAGAAGGAATGTTTCTAAGTGTCCTTTACATCCTGTAATCCTAGCGGCCTGTAATCCTAGTGGCTCAGGAGGCTGAGGCAGGAGGATCCTGATTTCAAACAAAGCCTTAGCAAAAGTGAGGCGCTGAACAACTCAGTGAGACCCTGTCTCTAAATAAAATACAAAATAGGGCTGGGGATGTGGCTCTGAGTTCAATCCCTGGTACCTCCCCCTCAAAGGAAACATTTCCTCTTCTAAAACCACACTAACCAGTCTGATGGGCTCTCAGGTTCATCTCTAGAAAAGAGTGTCTTTGGGTCATATTGAAGTTTTCCAGCCTTCCAGGGTAACCAGGGGCAAAAGCACCCTGAGGATGGCTGGAAGAATAGGGTTGGTCTTCTCTGATGAAGGAAGTGAGAGATGGAGAGAGAAAGGCTAAGAGAGGAAGAGAGAGACAGATAGATAAAAATCCAGAACATGAGCCACTTGCCTAAAAATGAATGAAATGTAAGTGGGAAACAGCCAGGACCAGGACCAGGAACAGACAATCAAGAGCTACTGGAGGAAAATGCTCTCACATGCACACCCAGTACCCAGTATCTGCCCCATAGGCAATGCACACATTTTGAAGATCTACTTTGCACTAGACAATATATTAGCTTATATACCAGGAGAGAAATAAAATATATTTCAACGTCTATGCAAATAACTACCTATGCATATGTAATTCATATATAATTAAATTTAATGCAAAGCATAATATGTGACAGGAAGCATAAAGAACAGAGAGAGGTCAATTCTGCCTTGCAAATGAAGCAATAAGTCAATGAATGAATATGTGAATAGATTCCAGAAATCTAACAAAATATCCTTGAGATTCCTTGAATAAGAAAACTAAATAATATTGGAGAATATATTGAATTCCTTTCTACTTCTTTGGAGTGTACACAGTTAAAGATACTAATGTGTATTAATGCTTATGTTAAAAGAAAATGATACATTTCTTACTGTGAAGTCTATATTACCTGACAGGATGCTGAAACCCAAAGGCCCCCTTCAATCTCCAAGTCTGTTGTTTCTCCCCAGGCTCACACTGTAAAGACAGACACATACATACACAGAAACAATTAAGGAGCCATTGAAGTTTTTAAAGAAAAATAGAGGTAGTCTGCTGTCAGTACCAATTTCAAACATCTTAGCAATATCAGATAGTTCCTTCTACCACAATGTCCCAGGCATTGTAAGGGCTTCTAACCATGGAGAATACAGACTCAGGATCTTAGCACAGATGTTTTGCAATCTAATGGAGAAAAATACATGTGTATACAAATAACTATGGTATAGCGCAAACCACTGCAACACATTCCTGATTCAACACAGGGAAAGGGACCAGATAAGGGCTCTGGGGCCTAGCAGGGATATCCTTGGCACATGGGTGAGAATTCTGCAGAGTGGAGCATCATAGTCAGAGAGACAGGAAGATAGAGGACTCAGATGGGAGAGCCCTGAGTGAAATGAATGAGACATTTGTGATTGTCACAGGGGTCTGATGCGAGGCTGAGTCCTGATCCTAGACTCTTTTAAAACCCACTATTAACTTTGGGTTTGGTCCTGCAGACTGATTTTTTGAGCTGGGGAGGTCAACAATCAAATTTGTATTTTAAGGATAATGATGGCCGCTGAGAGCTGTGCATGGGATGGTTTGAAGTAAGGGCGTGGAGGCACCAGTCTGGGTAGGAGATGGTAAAGATTTGAACAGAAGTTAACAGCCAGGGGGAGGGAGGGAAAGCCAACTGGAGAACACCACAGGCCCTCAGCACCATGCAAAGGGCCTGTGATCACCTGCATATCAGAAACTGCAGAGAGGGAAGCTCATCTGAGACAAGGCAACTAAGGACAATGTTAATGAACAACAGACATGCAGAGAGCCAGGCAAGTCCATGCTGACTGCTGACCAGGAAGTGACGTGATGGTCCACTCTGCCCGTCCAGGGTGGCACCCCTTCTAACCAAACTCCTGATGGTGCTGGACCCAAGTGGATTTGCCCTGACACATAGCCAGGTTATCCAAAGGTCTAAAGGGCCAGGAGTCACTATGTGATCTCAGGTCTCTGAAAGCTTAATCACTTTTGAAAAGTGGGATGTGAGGCATTCTGGGATGGACCAGTCTGGGGTGATTTGAAAATGGGCTGAAGAGTGGTAAATCAGAAACCCCAAGTTTTTGGACTCCAAAAATATCAGTGATAATCGGATTAGGAATGCGAAAAAACTGCTCTGGCATTGCAAAGAAGGACTTTGAGGATTTTGAAACTGTCAATTTTCATGCCATTCCTTCCTGTGGAATCTTGGGGTGTGTGTGTGTGTGTGTGTGTGTGTGTGTGTGTGTGTACATATGTGAGGAAACTGGCCTGCTGGATACCTCTGAAGACATTACAGCTTATCCAGTCCTATTTTTATAATAAACTGTGATTAGCTGAGGGAAGAAAAATAAAGCTTTGTGGAATAAAATCTTATGCATGCTTTGGAGGCTACAGGAATTACTTCTGTGTTAAGCTGTGTGGTGATTATAAATTATACCTAATCAACCAGGCACACCCTTCCACTACAAGCAATCCTGTCCTGCTGAGCAGAACTCCATGCCCTGGGATGAGACAGGGTACACACAACAATGCAATTTGGATGCACAGTGGAAAGCATTCCAGATAGCTCCCTTAAAAAATCTGATTCTGACTAGACTCTGAAATGTACAATGTACCTACATAAAATTTAAGAACTGTGCCCCACAAACATATACAGCTTTTAAAATACTAGTGTTAAAAGATTCTGATTATTTTCCAAAAGATTTTATTCAAGATCCTTTCTCACTGAGGGAAGAGACTCAATATTCACATGTTGATAATTAATGGGAACAGAAATGTACACAAGTTAAACAGTGTGTTCAAGGTATGGGTGTTTTCTGAAAATCCAGACAGTAGATTCCAGCAGAGACTTTTGGATAGTGACATGAGCCCCCGACCAGCTACAGCTAAGTGTGGCGAGCCTGGAAGATAGGGCCCTTTCAAGGAACCACCTCTGACATCTCCCAGAAATCACCTCCCGGGCAGTGTGGCCAAGTCGCCAGGAAGTAAAAGCAATAGAGGTCAAGAAGGGATTAGCTGGGGGATGCGGGTGCAGCCCAGTGGAAAGCACCTGCTTAGCATAGGGAAGGCCCCGGATTCCATCCCAGCACCAAAAACCTTTTTAAACATTTAGACTGTCTTTCACTGTCTACATGGTCCGGAGGTAGGAGCCCTACGGCCACCACGTGAGGGCAACTCCACTGCTGAAGGCACAAGTCCTTGAGGCCTTCCCTCAAATCCAGATTTTATTCTAATTTGGATCTCCGTGTGGGCAGCTCGGCCTTAGGTCACCGGGCCTCACCCCAGGCTCCTGACCCCTTCCACTCCCAGATAGACTAAACAGGGCCCAGAGCCCAGGAATTCTCCTGCGTTGTCGGGAGAGGAGCCATTGACAAGAACTGTTCCCCTAACGTTCCCCGAAGGGCCCCTCGGATGAGCAGCGGGTACCCTGAGCCTAGGTCTTGGTAGGTCCTGATGCTCTGTCAGTCCTTTCTGCTCCTCAATTGAGATCTGCAAAGGGCTGAGCGAGGGTGGTGGGGGTGGGGGTGGGGGGGTTGGGGGAACTTTGTAGCCGGCAAAGTCTACAGCCCAAGGAACTTCTTCCACCTCCATCCAGATCCAAGGACCAACTGCTTCATCCAGTGTGACAGTCAACTAGAGTTGCTGCGGCTGAACATTTCTCTGCAAGGTAGTCTTTACTTTCGTCACAAAGGGGAGGGGGACCTACTGCCATTAGGCAATGTGCTACAGTATTTTTTAAAAATTAATTTTACTTTTTTTGGTACGGGAGATTGAACCCAGTTGCGTTTTACTACTGACCTATGTTTCCAGTCCTTTTTTCTTTTTTTTTTTTTTTTTTAATTTTAAGACAGAGTATCGCAAAATTACTGAGGCTGGCCTTGAACTTGCAATCCTCCTGCCTCAGCCTCCTGAGTTGGGAGGATTGCTGGGATTACAGGCGTGAGCCACTACATCCTGTGTGCTATTATATTTTTATTTTATTCTTGCAAACAACAAATATGGTACACATATATTTCGTTTAAAAGGAAATTGAATGTAATTATAAACAGATTTTCTCTCCTTTAAAATACTTCTTTAAAAAACTTGTTTGAAGGCAAAAGAAGGAACTATTTTCCATTATTAGATATTGCATTTAAGAATAATTTAGTAATCCTCAGCACCACATAAAAATAATAAATAAAAATAGAGGTATTGTGTCCATCTACAACTAAAAATTATATATATATATATATATATATATATATATATATATATATATTAAAAAGAGAATAATTTAGGCTAGCTGGGTGTAGTGGCTCCCACCTGTAATCCCAGCAAGTCAGGAGTCTGGGGCAGGCAGATAGTGAATTCAAAGTTAGTCTCAGCAACTTAGTGAGGCCCTGTCTCAAAATAAAAATAAAATAAAATAAATGGCTAGAAGATATGGCTCGGTGGTTACTTCTCAGTATTTAAAAAATAGGCTTAAAAATTATACCACTTATTAATTTGTTATAGATTTTATTTGCTTGATTCTTTAATTAATAATAACTGAATTAAAACTTCTAGTATTCAGATTAGTTAAATAAAGTAGACTAAATATTAAAATATGGTGAAGGTCTATTTTCTCACACCCAAGTTTTCTTACCAGACTACAGATAACTAAATATTAAGCCATATACCACATATGTTATGTAAATCAAATACACAGTTCTTCCTAGCCAGATTAACTCTTACAATGTTTTAAAAGCCATCCAATTAGGGCCCAGTGTGTGGCCTAGAGAGTGCTCGCCTAGCAAGCACAAGCACAAGGCCCTGGGTTGAATCCCCAGCACCAAAAATAAATAAATAAATAAATAAATAAATAAATAAGCAAACCATCAAGTTACATTTTAAAATATAGCAAATGAAAGGAAGTCATTACTTCAATAAGAATAAAAGCAATTTAGTTACCAAGCTAACAAAAAAAAAAAAAAGTAGTGGCAATTAATCTTTGTTCACAAAGCCCCTCTGTTGAGTGTATTTGCTCTGACAACATGAGTTATCCCAGGAGTGCTTGTAGATTGGGTGGAAAGTACTTCAGAAAGGGCCAGACGGTGGGTGGGGGCTTTTAGCTGCACCTTCTGGACACTCCATTTGAAGCTCTGTCCTTATTTGCTCTGTGGCAAATAATGCATTAATGGTATGACACTCAATTTTTCTCTATGGTCGCAGCCTTCTCCCCTCCCCTTCCTACCTCCAGATTTGCAGAAACCCAAACATGGAAGAAACACCTTTTAATTCCCAAGAAAGTGATGTGCCATAAGGGCTTTGCTTTTCAAGAAAGGATAAGCAACCAGGAGCCCGATCTGTATGTAACTCAGGTCTGGTTAACACCTGACTCACACAGACTCCAATTTCCAGCCCTTGAGGCATCTCTAGGTTAGATGACCAAGGGAGGGGCAGAGGAAGAGACCGTTGGAGGTCCTTTCATTTTAGAGAAGTGCCACTTTCTGCCTGGACTGATTACTTAGAACATCCACACTTAACCTTACCAGGCTTCCAGTTCTGGTCAGTTCTGCATCTGCTGGAGTCAGTGTCCAGGGTCTCCATGGTGTTGGGCTAGAACTGGAAAGCAAGTACAAGGAGAGAATGAATCCCAGGCTCCTCGGCCCCCAGTGCTGGGGATTCGGCTGTCCTTTAAATACCATGAGAGTTGTTATCTAGTGTCTGGGTCAGCCTAGGGTTGGATCAGTGCTACTTATGTGTTTCTCTCCTGTGTATTTCTCAGTTTTCTGCCTTCAGTTAGACTCTGGGAAAGTAAAGGAAACACATGAGTTGAAGGATTTCTGACTCAGTTAATCCTGGCTGGATTCTTTAGCTCAGGATTTTCCCACTATAGCTGGCTACTTTGTCACTAGTTTCAACTGCACCTCCTCATTGAAGGATCTTGATTCTCAGAGTTGGTTCTACAGAGTTCTAGAATGACACAAAGGAGATCTGTTTCTCCACTCAGGCTGCCTGGCCTACCCAACCCCATTCCTACTTCCTCAGCTGATCTGATTTCCTTAAATTTTATTACTTTAAAAAGGGCTGGTGCCCAAGGATGGCCAACGCTAAGCCCTGGGCACAGGGAAAACAAAGACTATCACCTTGTGACAGCCAAAGTGCAGGGGATCCCTTTGCAAAGTTCGTTTAGGGGCCCAAGACGTCAGTATTTCCCAGCTCAGTGACTTATAGATCTTCTGGGAACGCAAACGTAGGTCCATTTCCTGGCCAGGTACCTTCTGGGCCTCTGTACTTCAGAATTGTGCCTTGGGACCCACAGAGCGTAGTAGCCCTCTAGGTCTCCGGCTAAAGATCTTGCTCAGCGTCACCGTCGAGCTTGGGGACTCCGCCCGGGCAGGGGGTTGGGGGGCTCAGCGACGCCAGAGCATTCAGCTTGCTGCTCTCGGAGTTTAAACGAGGCGCGTGCCTCTCCACGCGTTCACCCGGGTCGCGGGACACTCTCACCTCTCGGGCCCGTGTGGCGACGACGGCCTCCGGGAATCGTTCCCAGGACAGTGACAGACGCGCCCCGGCCCCTCCCAGGCTCCGGCAGCCGGCTCGGGTCTCATGGTGCAGGCGGAGCTCGCGCCCTCCAGCGGCGCCAGCGACAGGACCGCGTCGATCCGCCTGGACGAGCGCACTCACCTACTCGCGCCCTTCGCGCCAGGTTTAAAAACGGGGGCGGGGCGGGGACCGGACAAGGGAAATCTCGGAGAGGGGAGAAAGGAGACGGCAGAAGTCCCGCGAAGGGACAGAGGAAGCAAGGACGGGGTGGGGACAAGAAAAGCTCAAGGGAGGGCGCCTAGTGGTCAAGTGGTGGCGGCAGGGTGTGGGTCAAGCAGGGGATTCGGGAAGCCCAGGGCAAAGGTGGGGAGGGGACAAAGGAAAACCGGGGAGGGGGCTCTAGGGGCGGGGCGGGGGCAAGGAAGCTCAGGGAGGGGACCGTGCGGCGGGAAGTGACACGGGAAGCCGGGAGAGGGAGGGCAAGGCTAACGTTTCCTCTGGGCGCACCCCCTCCGGGACTGGGGATGATAGGCGCTTGCCGGGCTGGGGGTTCCCTCCAGGTACGAGAAGAGAAGGGTCCCTGCTTCGCCTTTCAGGGGTCCCCAGAGACCCTCGGGTTCTGACCCGCGAGCATCTAGCCCCTAGATTTCCGGAGAATCTCAGTTCCACCCTTTGAAGGCGGCGGCGGGGTTGGGGGACAGCTGTAGAACCTGGGGACCCGCGTGAACCTGCCCTGTCCTCAGTGCTGAATCGTGGATGTCTAGGACGCCCAGACGTGGGTGCTCGAACCTGCGGCCAAGGGAGGGCGCGCCACGCTCCCAGGTGACCGAGAGCCGCAGAGGAGACCCCGCAAGATGAGGATGTCCCATCAGAGCAGCCTTCCTAACGTTGGGAGCCTTGGAAAATAAAGTGGCTTTCCTATGGGACTTGTTGGGGAGGTCGGTGGGATTTTTCTCCGGTGAGCCCCGGGCTGGGCCCACAGGTGCCTCCGCGTGCGGACACATCGCCAGCTCGGGACCCCAGGGAGCGAACCTGGGGACATTCCCAGGGGCGCGCGCGCGCCGCAGTGACAGCCACCGCGGCCCGCGCAGGGTGAAGGTTGGAGGACCGCTCCGCGAAGTGCCTTGCCACTCCACACTGTCGGCGCGGGAGAGCGCGAGCGCGGGACTCCCGGGTTCCTTGCTGCACCGGGAACCGCTCTGCAGTGCGCCCGCGAGGTTGCGTGGGAGAACTGGAACCTAGTTGGCATAATTTAAATTTATGGATTAAAAAAGTCTCCTTAAGGGATTAAAATGTTTCCACATTTTTTCTTTAAGATTTCGACAATGATGATCCTAAAGGCAAACAGTAATGGGGGGGGGGTGTTGACGAGTAATTTCATACAAATGATTAAAAAGACCTCGAAGGGTAGAAGAAGGCAAAGAACCTTAAGCCACATTGCACTGAAGCGGCTGTTTTAACCGGACAGCTAGGTCTTGCAGGCAGCTGGGGATAGGGTAAACAGCTTTCTGAGAAAGTTTGATAACATTTTGTGTGTCTTACAAATGTCCACCTATGTCCAATGTCAATACTAAAATTGTATTTTGAAATAGGAATGAGATGGATCTAATCACAATGAAAAAATAGGGAGAATAGACAAATTTTCTCAGGAAGAGTTCCAAATAATTTCTGTAGATAATCTGTTCTCAAGGATGTAGAATGTAACTACAGAAGTCATAATTAAAATCTAAAATTATGTTTTAATGAAAAAAATAAATTTACTGTAAGATAAAATGAGTTTTTTAGAAAGTTTTACTGCAGGTAGAGGAATTAAAATACAATAAAAGGCAGCTGGGGGTGGGGGTTAGCTGGGTGGTAGAGTGCTTGCCCTGGGTTGCATTTCTAGCACCACAAAGCAAACAAGAAATGAATAAAATACAGTAATAGAAAGAAAAGGTTGTTGAGATGGTTGACTTTGTATCACCAAATAGAATTACTGTTTTGAATCCATGGCACATCTTTAGAATAGAGGAATGATTTGGGGGAAGGGATAGACATGTTAAGAAACTTCATTAAGCCCCTGATTTATAAGCTGGGAAACAGGCAGAACTTGCAGTGAATCTCTGCCTGGGCAGTGATGAGGAAATAATTAAATGGAGATTCTATCTCTTGCTGAACTGTCTTTAATTGAAAATCCTTTTTCATATGCTGACTTTCAGTGGCAGTTTAGAAACAAAGAATAGAGAGTTAACCCTGAGGGTTTCCGGTGGCCTAGGAGGAGGATACCAAAAGTCAAAACATCTAAGAGGGCAGAATATTTTTACATAAACAGTGTTGAAGACAAGCAGGGAAATGAGAATTTCCTTTCCTTCTGTTTAGTGAGGCTGTATTTCCTGTTATCCGCTCCAAGGAGTGTTGTGTGGCTCTGGAAAGGGGTTTGGAAGCTACAAGATGTTATTATTGCTCTTGATGTTGTTACTTTCTAAAAGATTTTGTGGTGCTGGGGATTTAAACCAGGGCCTAATGTGTGTGAGGCAAATATTCTACCATTGAACTATATCACTGGCCCAAGATTCTTTAAGAATATAAAAAAAGTATGTTCCATGGGCAAAAGAGGTACGTTTGTTTTGATGTTTAATTTTTATTTACATATTTTCATTTCTGAAAATTGTGAAAAAAATATAGTTTAAAATTTACTATCCTAACCAATATGAGTGTACAGTTCAGTGGCACTGGACACATTCACATTGTACAACCAACAGTAACCTCCATCCCTCGCACGCTTCATCTAAAACCCAAACTCCTAAACAACGCCTTGGCATCTCCCCTTCCCACCAAGCCCCACAGCCACCTTTCTTTCTGTGTCTCTGCTTCAGTTGACTCTGGGTCTAAGTGCATCGCTCATGTAGGTGGAATCACGTGTGTTTTTCTTTTTGTGGCTAACTTATTTCACCTAGCATGCTGTTCTTGAAATCCATCCACACTGCAACATGTTAGAATTCTTTTCCTTTTTAAGGCTGAGTACTATGCGATTGTAGGTGCATCATGAAATCTACATTTTGTTTACCCAGTTCTCTGTAGATGGACACTTGGATGACTTCGCCTTTTGGAGACTGAGTAATCCTGCTATAGGTACACAAAAGGTGGTACCTGTCCTCATCCATCATAAAAATCACAGCCAATGGTCCTTCAAAAAGACACCTATCAAGAGAAAAGCATAGCAGATTTATTTAATCAGAGTTTTATATGACACAGGAGGCTTCCGAAACAATGACCTGAGGACCCAAGGAGATGGGCCAGTCTTTATGCTTAGGCTGGATGAAGTGTGGACAGCTGCATAGAAGGGCAACTGGTCTAGACTGAGGGGGAACCCAGCAAGGCCTGTCTGTTCAGATTCTTTGTGACTGCTCTGGCCAGCTTCCTTCCTCCCACGTATGGGGCAGTGTCCCTCTGGAAGGAGGGTCTTGGGACCTACCATCAGACGAGGTAGGCAGAGAATGTCTTTATGGCCAGCTCTTTGAGGAATGGAGGGGAGCAGGAGGAAGGAGGGCAGAAGGTCAGAGAAACACTTTGTCCCCCAGGCTGCCTCTGGACCTCCCTGTCTCTTTTAGGTCAAAGTACTCAGTGTGCCAAAGTGCCATGGTTGGGGGTACCGTTGACTGAGCCCCAGCACTGCTCTGAACAGTATTTATACAATTACCTGCTTTCAGTTCTTGTGAGTATATACTCAGAAGTAGTATTGTTGAATGAAATATATTTGGTTTTAAATTTTTATGTTAAGGCTTGAGTTGGCTTTTGAAAAAAAATAGCATGAAATTCATATTCACGTTGCAAAGGGAAACTGTGAAGGTTTCTATTCCATCTTTTCCCTTTGAGTACAGATGTCCTAGCTCACCAGATGACTGGAAGCTGGAACCATCTTCAGATACTCTGAGTTAAAGTCAGGACCATAGCCCTGGCTGCCGGACCCTCCTCATGTCCCCTCCACTCTGTCCTTTACCTCTCCAATCTCACCTCGCACTCTGCCTGCCTCCCCTTGAGTCCCTGGGCCAGGAGCACCAGGCACACTTGGCGTGGGGCCTCTGCCTGAAGCCCTCCAGACACTCCAGTCTTATCTCCTCATCTTCTTTGTCTTTACTCAAATGCCCTCTGGGGATGACACCTTCCATGTTCCATGACATGCGTTAAAGCATCTTCACCTCTACACACACGTGCCCACGCACGCACACACACACACACACACACACACACTCCTCAGCATGCCTTGCCTTCCTTTCCTGCTTTTTTTCTTCATCTTATTTATTTTTGGTACCAGGAATTGGACTCAGCTTAACCACTGAGCCACAGCCACAGCTCTTTTTTATATTTCGAGAGAGGGCCTCCCTAAGTTGCTTAGGGCTTTGCTATGTGTTTGAGGCTGGCTTTGAATTCAAGAACCCCCTGCCTCAGCTTCCTGAGCCGCTAGGTTTACAGGTGTGCGCCATCACGCCTCCCTCTTCATCAAATTTAACAAACTGTATTTTCCACATCTGAAACTATCACATTTAACGTACTCTTTCTTACCTGATCACTTATATTTTATACCTTTATTTATTTATTTATTTTAAGTGGTGCTCAGGATTGAACTCAGTGCCTAGCACATGCTAGGTGAATGCTCTACCGCTGAGCCACAACCCCCGCCCATTTCATTTATTTTCTGTCTCTCCCAGTAAGATGTCAACTCCACAAGGTCAGAGCTTTGTCTGCTTCCTTTGTGGCTATGTCCTGAGCTGGAACTGCCTCTGACATATAGTGTGTGTTAGAGAGGGTATAGATGTGACCATAGCTTCAGAATAAAATGAAGAAGTATTTTGCAGTTGTCCAATTTAATGATACACTGTCAGCTAACAACCAATGTGAGAGAGTATGGAAAGCAGAAAGTTTTACCCCAGGTGGCACTTGGTTAGTAACATCTCACATCAGGATGTTCTGAAGGCACATGGGATGGCATTCCACCTGCAGTGAGTTGAACAGTGGCCTCCAAAAGATATGCCCAAGTCCTAGCCATTGGAACCTGTGAATGTGACTTTATCCAGAAAAAGGGCCTTTGCAGATGCAGTTCATTTAGGGATCTCAAGAGGAGAGCATTCTGGATTTAGGGTGTGTTATGGTTTGAAAGTTTTGTCCCCTCCAAAATCCACATGGAAATTTCATTGCCAGTGAAATGGTATTGGAGGTGGGTCCTGTAGGAAGTAGGTAGGCCATGAAGGCTCCACTCTCATAGTGGGTTTAATGCCTTCCTGGAGTGGGTGACTTGTCCTTTTCTCTTCCATTTTTCTGACTTATGGGGAATAGTGTTCCTTTCCCTGGAGAATGAAGCAAAAACCCTCCCTCTTGGAAGTGGAGAGTAGGCCCTTACCAGATGCCAAACCTGTCTCAGGCTCCCCAGACACTAGAACTAGGCAGCCTCAGGTCTTCTGTTACAGAAGCACAAAGTGGATGAAGACAGGGTGGATCCTAAATCCAGTGACAAGTGTCCACGTAAGAGAAAGGCCACAGGAGATGCAAAACACAGAGACACGTGGAGAAGAGGCAATGGGAAGACAGAGGCAGAGGCTGGAGTGAGCCCGGGAGCCTGGAGGATCGCCAGAGACCACCAGAAGCTAGGAGCAGCTGGTGCTGATTCTCCCTATCTTCAGAAGATAGCACCCTGCAGATGCCTTGATTTTGGACTTCAAATTTCCTGAACTGTGAGAGATTAGAGTTCTGTTGATTTAAGTCACCAATTTTTTTCTAATTTGTAATAGCAGCCATAGGACACCAAAACAGCACCCACAGTTGTGTCTAAGATGGTTCCCGAGTTTATCACTACAATGAGATCACTCTTCTGATTGGGCCTACAGGAAAATGGAAGAAACTCCTATTAGTAACCTAGTGTCTGATCATATACAGTGTTGTGTGAAAGAAAAATGGACCAAGTGATATCAGAAAAACCAGAAATCATAGCCAGAGGAGATCTCCTCCAACCCCATGGTCAGGAGATCTTGAATTTTGTTCTTAGTTCATTTTATTTTATAGATCAGATAATGGGAGACAGTGAATAACTTGCCTATTGCACCAATAATAGCTATTCTAATAACAATAACTTTAACATTTACGGAACATTTATTTATTGTGTGCCAGGGACTGTGGTTTAGGGATATTAATTCACTCAGTCCTCACAATAAACAGAAAGAAGGGAGACAGTAGTATTACCCATGTATTACAGGCAAGAAAATCTATTTGAAAAGTTAAATCTTTATTTCAAGGTTACCCAGAAAAATCAGGGTGGGCAATAAACCCAGGCAGGATTACTCCAGAGTCTGGGACTGAGCAAGTATGTGCCATAGACTTCCCTTCCAGCTGGGCCTTGGGGTGCATTCCTATAATTCTAGCAACTCAGGAAGCTAAGGCAGGAGAATCACAAGTTCAAAGCCAGCCTCAGCAATTTAAGGAGGCTCTAAGTAACCCTGACTCAAAATAAAAATAAAAAGGGCTGGGGATGTAGCTCAGTGGTTAAGCACCCCTGGGTTCAATCCCCAGTACCAAAACAAACACACAAACAAACAAAAATCCTTCACTCCCTCTGTTTTCCTGTTAAAGAGTTGATCTCATGTCATAGTCATGCTGGCTTTCAAGGAGCGCCCATGTGAAAGGTGAGTTGGAGATGGCTGACCAACATGTTGGAGCTGGCCACTGGTTGCCCCTCTGGAGATTGCACGTTCATAGTTAAAAAGCCAAACCTGGGCTGGGGTTGTAACTCAGTGGTAGAGCACACACCTTGCATGAGTGAGGCGCTGGGTTCAATCCTCAGCACCACATAGAAATAAATAAAGGCATTGTGTCTATCTACAACTAAATATTAAAAAAAAAAAAAAGCCAAACCTATGGTAGTTTCTGGGCTGCCTCCTTGTTCTTATCATTGGGAACAGGTAATGAGCAAGACCTCTATCCCATTCTGATCCTCCCTAAATGAAAACTAAGGCTCTGGGCCATGCTGAAATTCAAGTTCTAATAATTCAACTCTGATAAGTTGAATTCAGATTCTCTGTTTCCTCTGCCTTCCTGGGGTTTTTTAGGATTGAAAGGGAAAATAAGTCAATGTACAGTTGATCCTCCCTCTGTATCTTCAGGTTCCATACCTGCAGATTCAACCAAAGTCAGGTGGAAGATATTTGAAAGAAATTATGCCTGGACTGAACATGTACAGACTTTTTTCTTGCCATTATTTCCTACACAATTCAGTACAACAACTATTTACATAACACTTACATTGTGTTAGATGGTACAAGTAATCTAAAGATGATTTAAAGTAGATTGGGCATAGTCATGTGTTTTATGGAAATGTATATCATTTTTACTGTGTGTGTGTGTGTGTGTGTGTGTGTGTGTGTGTGTGTGTGTGTGTAGTGCTAGGGATGGAACCCAGGACCTCACACATGCTAAGCATACACTCTACCACCAAGCTACACCCCCAACCCAGTACCAGACCATGTTCTATGAGTGATTTGAGTGTCTGTGGACTTGGGTATCAAAGAGGAGTGGGGTGAGGGGCCGGTCCTGGAATCAATCCCTCGTGGATGCAGAGGGACGACTATATACATATTTTAAAAGCCCTTGAGACGCACAGAGCACATGAGGAGGAAAAAGCAGTGATGCCTTAGGCCTCTGTGGCTCCTAGAAAGGTACAGAGATTTTTTTTCTAAACTTTGAAATAAAGGCTAGTCAACTTGCGCAGCCCACTGCCCATTCCCTATTGGAGAATTCTAGCCCATGGCCTTATGCCACTCTGAGCTGTAACAGTCTAGGATTTCCACAATCACTTGCTAGTCAATATGTCCAACTTGCCCCCATTACAGAAACCTGTTTTCTCCACGTTCTCCTTCTTCATTTTTTAGTTTCATTTTACTGGTAGATTATGTGCTTATAAAAAGCAATGCAGGGCTGGGGATGTGGCTCAAGCGGTAGCGCGCTCGCCTGGCATGCGTGCGGCCCAGGTTCGATCCTCAGCACCACATACCAACAAAGATGTTGTGTCCGCCGAGAACTAAAAAATAAATATTAAATATTCTCTCTCTCTCTCTCCTCTCTCACTCTCTCTTTAAAAAAAAAAAAAAAAAGCAATGCAGTGAAAAGTTCCCTTTTCTCCCCTGCTTCCACGCACCCCATTCCTCAAAGTATCCCTATTCTTAAAAGCTTCAGGTGGGCTGGGGTGTGGCTCAGTGAAGAGTACTTGCCTAGCACGGTGTGAGGCCCTGGGTTTGATCCTCAACACCACGTAAAAATAAAAAAATAAAACAAAGCTATTGTGTCCATCTACAACTAAAAATAAAAAAATTTAAAAAGCTTCATGTGACACTTTAAATTATTAATTAAAACATATTAATATTTTAATTATTAATTAAAATATTAATACATTTGCTTGTGTAAATACAAGCAAATGTATTAATATTTTGTTATCAGCCTTCTTGCCTACTTTTTTAAATCCGCCCCCCCCCCCCAGTGCTGGGGACTGAACCCAGTGTCTTAGGAGAAGAGCTTGACCACTGGGCTCCACTCCCAGCCCAGCCTCCATCCCTTTTACACCAAGGGGGGCCTGTCATAGTCCACACAATTTCACACAGCTTCCTTATTTTCTTCTTGTTCCCCCTCCTTTTTAAGAGCTGTAGTGTTCTAGTGCATGTAGCACCACCATTTATTTACTGTCCCTACCTGAAATCCAGGTAGTTTCCAGTTTTCTGTGTTACAAACTAGGCCTCACTGAATCACCTTAAATGTACATGCACCATCCAGGTAGTTTCCAGTTTTCTGTGTTACAAACTAGGCCTCACTGAATCACCTTAAATGTACATGGCACATGGGTTGCTGTCTATGTGGGCGTGTTCCTAGAAGGGGTGCCTAAGTTTTTTGCCACTTGGCTAGGTCCCCCATGCTTTGGTACCATCTACAGACCTAGGCCTTCTTCTCAGGGACCTGTCACATTCCCTGGGTCCCTTGGAGAGATTTACTTCACAGCAGTTAAAGTAACTGGTGTATCGTATGCATAACTCACACTACACAGTGAACACAACTTTATCTTTTATATTCTCTTTAAAATTCATCCCGTAGAGCTAGACACGAAGGTGCACACCTGTGATCCCAGTAGCTGAGGAGGCTGAAGCAGGAGGATCGCAAGTTCAAAGCCAGCCTTAGTAACTTAGTGAGACCCTGTCTCAAAATCAAATATTGAAAAAGAGCTAGGGTGTGGCTCAGTGGTTAAGTGCCCCTGGGTTCAATCCCAAGTACCCACCCCCCAAAAAAAATCCAGTTAAAAGTATCTTCATTTGCACAGAGGAAAACTACTACCCTGTGTTAGCCTCCCAGGGCTTCTGTAACAAAGTACCAGAAACTGGGGGGGGGGGGGGCACAACAGATCTTAATTGTTTCTCAGATCTGGAGGCCAGAAGTTTGAAATCTCAGTGTTGGTGGGGGCATCCTCCTTCTGAAGCCTGGAGGGAATCAACCTCGCATCTTCCTAGGCTTGGTGGCCTTCCAGCTCTGCATCATCGGGTGGCTTTCTCCATCTGTCTCCATCCTCACACAACTAGCTTCTCATAAAAACACCAGTCTATTGGATCAGCACGACCTCGTCTTAATTAACTGCATCCCCAGTGACCCTCTTTCTAAATAAGGCCACACTTTCTGAGGTGCTCAAGGTTAGGATTTTTACATCTCTTTTTCAGGGACACACAATTCAACTCCTCAGAGACCCAAAACTTTCCTGCTGGCTTTAGGGAGGGGACAACTTCAGGATCACTTCTAGAAATTAGTCCCTGCAGTCACAGATATTTATCAGTCCTCCAGGGCCTTCCCAAGGGCAGCTAGGTCAGGGTTTGGGGCTGCCTGCCTGCAGGAAGGGGTGAGGTCCAGGGTTTCCACTAGCTCTCTTGCTGATCTCCTTAGAGCCCAGATGTTTCGCTCCCACCAGGGGAGGGGTGGAGGGAGTGGAGGAGGCTGGGAAGCTCTGAGCTTCCGGGGCCTGCTATTGCTGTCCTTTCTTCTCCTGAGTATTTTTGAAATTTCTCTGGAGATTTTTACCCTGATCTCCTTATTCCAGTGAATGCCACTCAATTTAGGGAAGTAACTTATAACTTCTTTAGCTCATAGAAACCTAGCATCCTTCCCTCTGTGTCCTAAGCAGACCTTTTGGACATAACCCTAAATGATCCAATGTCAGCTTCCCTTCTCCTCCCCCATCTGATCCACCTCTGCTTCAAGGACTCCTACAAGGAGCACAGGCTGATCAGAAGGCTGCAGCACACTCCTAGCTCCTGGTCTTGCTACCAGAGCAGCTGTCAGCCCAACTCATGCTTGGATTTCCTAGGTGATGTCACATGCTCATCCACAGGGTCCCCCAATTGCAAAGACATACACTATCAAGCTCTCCAAGTGGCCTTCTGCTCTCTGGATTTTTCCTGGGGAATGGAGAGACCAGGAGATGAAACCCCAGAGCAAGAAGAGGGTTCTCTCCAAAGAAATCTCACCCCAATCCTCTCCTCACTCTAACCCCCTCATAGTTCCTGACTCTGGCTGAGGAGCTGAGGACTGGCGAGTGGGGACTTCTCTGGCATTCCTTTTGCATCTGCTAGGCACCTTATCATTACCCATACTTCACAGGAGGTTCCTGTTCTAGCATTCTCTTCCGTGGTGCCAGGATACTGAACTGAAGTACAACAGCAGAGTGGTTATGCATGAAATGACTTCCTCTGCCTTTCAAAGAAGGTGAGTCCTCAAAATTGAAAGGTCTTTTAAATTCAAGAAAAAAATAAACTTTGTTAAAAATAGTTTGGGATTTATAGAAAACTTACAAGGGAGTTTCCATAAACCAGTTTCCCATTATTTACACGTATTGCACAGTATCTGTTATACTTAAGAGTCCAATACTGGTATCTTACATTATTGATACATATTTTGTATTATTGGCATATACCTCATTCAGATTTTCTCATTTTTCTTTCAGCGTCCTTTTTCTCTTCCAGAATCCATGTAGGACACCACCGTACATTTGACCATGAGGCCTCCTTAGGCTCTTTTTGATTTTAACAGTTCTTCAGATTCTTCTTGTTTTCCATGACCTGGACAGTTCTTAGGTAGTTGGGCTATTTTATAGAATGTTCTTCTATTGGGATATGTCTGATGTATTTCTCACAATTAGAGCAGGTTGTGATTTTTAAGAAGCATGGTATAATAAAAAATACATTTGGTCATTGACCCCAGTTCCTTGCACAGAGCTCCTTAAGCCCTTGGAATTTCCTGAGTGACAAGAGTGCCTGCTTTGCTATCATAAGGCGCACCTTTCAATTATACCTGGGTTTATGCTATTAAGGTGATACTGCTGGGTTCCTGGATGGATTCAGGATGGAGGCTGGTGACCACAGAATAAGGACGTTTAGTTCAGTCGTAAATGGCCAATATTTAATAAAAAGTGCCTAAGTAATAAAACCCCAATTAAAAAAAAAAAAACCCTTAAACAACAGGGTTGAGACCTTCCTAACTTGTGAACATACTGAATTACCAGGAAGATGAAACTCCCAGAGAGAATACGGAAATTCCAAGGGACTTCCCCCATATTTGCCCTAAGCATCTCTGCCATTTGGCTGTTCCCGAATTGTATCTTAATAATCTGGTAATTCCAATTAACGAACTCTCATGAGTTCTGAACCTGGGGTATAGGGATCCTGGGAATCCCCGGAATCCAGTGGGCAGGCAGAAATGCGAGTAGCCTGAGCACCCCCCTAACGGCTAACGTCTGATGCGGGGCCCTTAACCTGGGGGTCCCGCTAACCCTGGGGCTGGAGTCAGCCTTGAATTGCTGGACACCCAGTGGAAGTCGGAGGATTGGGGAATCGATGGCTGGTGTTGGAAACGACATCTCAGTGTTTGGTGTCACGAAGGAGACACTATCAGGGCGGAAGCCCAAGGAGCCGAGGGCCCCCTCTTTGCTGAGATGCGACACCAGGCTGCAGGAGGGAGGGATGCAAGGAGTGTGAAAAGGGGCAGCGAGGGAGAGAGGACGCTGAAATTCCAAGGGACTTGCCCCATATTTGCCCTGAGAGGTCGAGGCCGAGCTGTCCGTGTCCCCTAGAGCAAGGGCCTGCAGCAAGGGCTGGAGGTGGGTAGCGCAGCACGGCGCTGAGCGGCCTTCCCGCTGGCTGACGCCGCTGGACGCTAGAGGGCGCAGCGCGGAGGGAGTCGCCCGCGACCACCAGGGGAGGAAACGGCACCACCTCGCGCGCAGAAGTAGGTGGGCGCGTCGCGAGACCGGGCGGGTGTGGGGCATCGCCGCGGGGCTGGGCCCGAGCGGGGCTCGGGTGGCCCAGCAAGGCTGCCGCAGTAGGCGGACCGCGCCCTCAGTCAGTCAGGGCCGCAGTACTGCAGGGAGGACGGCCGGGTGACCACGCCACTCGCCTGGAAGGGGCGGGGCTTCCGGTAGAACTGCAGCAGGAACCTCAAGGCTCGCGGCTGCGGGTCGCTGCTCGCGCTCCTCCCCACCGTCCCCCCTTTGCTGCGCCGGCTGGTCAGTGCGCACGCGCGGCGCGGCCCCAGGGCTTTCTTTCCAGGGCCCCGCCCTCTGTGATAACGTGGAAAAAACCGAAACTGTAGCGAAAAGGAAAAAAAAAAAGACAAACTGCGAAAAGATTTTTGCAACATATATCACAGATAAAGTGTTAATATTCCCAGTATGTAAATGACAGAGATCCAAAATCCAATTTAAAAGTAGTCAAAAAGACATGAACGGACCATCTGTACAAAAATGCCATAAAGTTGGGTGTTAAATGAAAAGATGAACAGTTCCTCTCCTGAGGAGAGAAATTGCACAGTACCCTGAAATATCACTTCTAATATATTCAATTTTCAAAAAGGCAGAAGTAGCAAGAGGCTGTGGGGAGGCAGGCTCTCTCATGCATTGCTGCTGGGAATGCAAGATGGCAAACTCGGGCAGCACGGGAATTTGGCAACGTCTGCCATCTAAGCATTTACCATTCGCCCATTTACCTTGAGAGTTTGCCCTGAAGGAACACCTACACCAGTGATCGTGTATATATATATGTACAAGGTTATTCATTGCAGCATCATTTGCAGTGATAAAATCTTGGGAACAATCTCAATGCTAAAACACGGGGGAAATTGATTCATTAAACTCCAGTGCATCCACACAATGCAGTACTATGCGGTTGTGAAAGAGAGGGAGATTTCTTAAAAGGATATGGAGCGATTTCTAGATATACTGATAAGTTTTAAAAAGCTAAATACAAGAATACTATATTGTGTTATTTTTAAAAAATGCTTTTTTAGTTGTAGATAGACATAATATCTTTATTTTATTTGTGTATTTTTTTTTATGTGGTCCAGTGCCTCACACATGCTAGGCAAGCGCTCTATCACTGAGCCATAACCCCGGCTCTATATTGTATTATTTTTTTGTGTAAAAAAGGGGGAATTAGTAAAATATTCAACTATCATTTTATTTTATTTTTTAAAAAAAGGAAAAGTAAGCCAGGAAAAATTGATCAGATTACTGGGTTGGTGGAAATGTGGTGGAAGTTTAGGAGGAAATGATGTTTCTCCAAAAATGCTTTTTTTGGGGGTAGTTTTGACTTTTAGAAATGTGAATATTTCAATACTTTAAAAATAAAGTTAAATCAACAAAGATGAGGGGGGAAACCCTTAAAATTGAACACAAACATAAATGAAATAATCTACATAGTAAATGAACCACAGAAAAGTAAATCCAAATAACTCTGAAGAGCTCTCTTTGGCTGTAAACCTTCTGTGTGTAAACAGGCTAACACAAATACAAAGCAGTTTTGAATTTCACTTAGTTGGTAGTGACATGGTGTAGCAATTCTGAAAGTATTTTTTTTCCTGAGTTGTAGGTTTAAGCAAATCAGTAAATATATTGTTGGGAGCCAGGATTCTCACTGTGGGAAAAAAGGTAAACTCATATGGAGTGAGGGAAGGCAAGGAAGAGTTTTGTGGATTGGAATGAGAGGCTTTTTGTTTTAAGAATCCATTTCTTAGATAGGTCCCTCAAAGAGCCTGGGAACAGGCCACTTGAATAGCAATGAGCATTCCTCGTGCCCAGTCTTGGTTTCTAAATGCTACTGTCCATTAAAAGAAGCAGAGGTCCCTGGAGAGATGGCTCAGTCAGGGAGAGTGAAAGATGAGCCAGGAATAGCTTGTGCCAAAAAACAAGGAGATGCTCAAAGAATGATGGAGATAGATCAGAGGGACACAAGGGCTTCCAGTTGCCAAACCTGGAACGACTGGAACATCAAAATGATAAGTGACAATAGTGAATGATCACAATGAATAAAAAAAAAAAAATCCATGAGTCCAGAGTAATACTAAGAAGCAAATAAACTTACAAACAAATAAATATAGGTAGTAGGGACAGCTATTCTTTACAGTAGAATAAATGCTGCCAACAAGCAAATGCTAAAGGAACAGTAGTTAGAAAAGTTGTCATATTGCAAATATCATGGTAATCACGGATTCAGGTGGCAATAGATAACGGACACTAAGCCTGATGGATGAAAAATCTTACTGGGGAATAAAATATTACAATCTCAAAGTATCACTCCACAAATTATGTATTACTTACAAAGGCAAAAAAGGAAACTTTATAGTGAATAAATCTAGTAGGTACCACCTGGACCATGTCATCAAGGTCAGCATCACCAGTAAGGGATGAACTGACATCATGCCAAGAATGCATCACCTGCCTTAGATTATGAGAAGGCATCAGGTAAACTCATATTGAGGGACCAGCCATCAAATACTGGCTCTGACTTAATGTCAAGGTCATGAAAGACTAGACAACTAATGATATTTGTGTCCTTGAACTGGAAAAAATATTGCTAGGAAGGGTGTATAAGTCTAATATCTGCTGCTATAACAGAAAACTATAGACTGGGAAATATATAAAAAAAGAGTTTTTAGCCAGGCGGGTGGTGCACTCCTGTAATCCCAGTGACTCCAGAAGCTAAGGCAGGAGGATCACAAGTTCAAGGCCAGCCCGGGCAACCTGGTGTGACCCTGTCTCAAAACAAAAAATGAAAATGGTTGGGGATGTAGCTCAGTGGTAAAGCACCCAGGATTCAATCCCTGATGAGAGAGAGAGAGAGAGAGAGAGACAGAGAGAGAGAGAGAGAGAGAGAGAGAGAGAGAGAATTATATAGCTAATTTTTCTGGGAAGTCCTGTCTGGTCTGGTAAGGGCCTTTGTGCTCTGTAAGAACATGTTAGAGGGCAACACCTGGTGAGAAGGAGGGAGAGTCTGCCTTATAGCAACCAAACCACTCCCAAGAGAATGGCCTTAATCCATTCCTGAAGGTGGAGCCCTCTTGACCTAAACATTAGGTCCCACCTCCCATTAGGTTCCACCTCCTTGCACTGCAGGATTGGGAATTAAGGTTCCAACAAAAGGACTTTTGGGGACACATTCAAACCATATTGGATATTACTGGGGAAATATTTGTAGTTGGCAAAATGTGAATATGGGCTGTATGGTAGATGTTAGCATTGGATCAGTGTAAAATTTCTGACTTCAATCATTGCAATGTGGTTAAGTAAGAGAAATGTTCTTGTTCTTACCCTGGAGTACTTAGATGTGAAGGGCCATGATTTCTGCAGCTTAATCTCAAATGATTCTGGAAACAAACAACAACAACAACAAAAATCTGTGTCATACCTTGTACCCCAGAGTGGATATGCCACAATTTTCTCTCTACATTCTCTGTTATTCAACATTTAAAAGTTTCCAATTAAAAAAAAATCACTCTTATAAACAGCATTGCTATGAATAGCTTTACAAACATAATTTCTTTCTTTTGTTATCATTTTTTTGGGTAAATCCCAGAATGACAAATAGCAAATCAAAGTGTGTTGAATATTTTTATGGTCTTTAGTTTTATGGTGTCTGGCTGATTTAAATTAAAGGTCCTAATCATGGGTGGTGAGGGCAGAGCTACAAATAGTAGCGGATTCTGAAGGCAGCTGCTGGAGCTTTGTGTGGAGGGTTCTTGTGTTACTAGGAAGATACCACATGCATCAGACTTTTCAGATTAGCAACACCCCTGCCATTGTCCTTGGACCCAGGAGTCCTCAGCAAGTCACCTGGACCTCATCTTAGAGTTTGGGTAATAGGGTGTTACTAATGAGCAGGCTTACGGCCAGCCTCCCAGAGATTTCCCTAAGAACCACAATGTGCAGTTTGTGTGCAAGGACCTCATAATTCTCTCGGGCTGTTGAGAAGAGTGAAAATCAGCATAAGTCTACAATCTAGAAGAAAAGGGATTTGACCTAAAATATACTGAGTTGAAAAGAAATACAAATCACTAGTTATGGTGTTGCAGGGACAAACGAGGCAGGGCACCGAAGATAGCAGGAAACAGTTTTATTTGGCTGTAGCCAGGTTCAGAGGGCACAGCTTTTGCTGTAATCAATCAGTCCCCCTGAACCCTGAGTTCAGGGAGTTTCAGAATCTTATACCCCGTGTGTAAGGGGCTCAGAAGTTCACAGTCTGCAGAAGTTCACATAAAAGCAGCTTTTTCTTTCACTGTTTTGGGCACGTTAACCCTTCAAGGACAACACCTGAGAAGGGGAGAGCTTCTTTTTCCCTTTCTTTCCTCCCCCTGCCAGCTGTTACCATGGAGCCCAATTGTAACTTATCTTAAAAATGTAGACATCTCTGTGAAGCCCAGCTCAAGGCCAGAGGCCTCGTTTGCACATTTCTTCAAAGTACTATACTGGATACGTTTGTGAAAACTAGTAAGGGGGTGTCCAGCACCTGGAGTGCTGGTATCTTCCCTGCCAGTGGCCAAGTAAACAGGGCAACATGAAAATAAGAAGTTTATCTACATTGGACTCTTTTTCAGAGACTCTTTTGCTGACAGTCCTAAAATCAGCCATGGTGAAGAGGGCTTTTCTGAGAGAAAGGGGGTGCCACTTCAATGGGAGTGTAAATTGGTGTAGCTACTTTGGGAAAACAGTTTAGCATTATCTTTTAATACTAAACATTAGCTTGGCCAGCGTTTGACAGTCTTTCCTCTTGTAGGTATGCAACTAGAGAAATGCTTGCTTTTGGCTCCAGGGGACAATTAAATGGATGTCCAGAGCAGCACTGTTTGTCAAAGCAAACTGGGAATGACAAGTATGAAGTCGACATAAAATATGATATAGCAGTGAAAGTGAATCAACTGCAGTTATGCACAACCGTGTGTGTGAATCGTAGAAACATCAAGGGGAAAGAATGCAAGGCTTGGAAGTTACTTATTTGGATAATATTATTTTTATAAGGCAAAAATCCCCGCATCCTTGACAACATTTACTGGATACATTCATTTGCATTTAAGAGTTATTTTTTTAAAAAAATATTTTTATTTTTATTTTTATTTTTTTAATTTTTATTGTTGGTTGTTCAAAACATTACATTGTTCTTGACATATCATATTTCACACTTTGATTCAAGTGGGTTATGAACTCCCATTTTTACCCCGTATACAGATTGCAGAATCACATTGGTTACACATCCACTGTTTTACATATTGCTATACTAGTGTCTGTTGTATTCTGCTGCCTTTCCTATCCTCTACTATCCCCCCTCCCCTCCCCTCCCCTCCCCTCTTCTCTCTCTACCCCATCTACTGTAATTCATTTCTCCCCCTTGTTTTTTTTTTTTCTGCTTTCCCCTCACTTCCTCTTGTGTGTAATTTTGTATAACCCTGAGGGTCTCCTTCCATTTCCATGCAATTTCCTTTCTCTCTCCCTTTCCCTCCCACCTCTCATCCCTGTTTAATGTTAATCTTCTTCTCATGCTCTTCCTCCCTACTCTGTTCTTAGTTACTCTCCTTATATCAAAGAAGACATTTGGCATTTGTTTTTTAGGGATTGGCTAGCTTCACTTAGCGTAATCTGCTCTAATGCCATCCATTTCCCTGCAAATTCCATGATTTTGTCATTTTTTAATGCAGAGTAATACTCCATTGTGTATAAATGCCACATTTTTTTTATCCATTCGTCTATTGAAGGGCATCTAGGTTGGTTCCACAGTCTAGCTATTGTGAATTGTGCTGCTATGAACATCGATGTAGCAGTGTCCCTGTAGTATGCTCTTTTTAGGTCTTTAGGGAATAGACCAAGAAGGGGAATAGCTGGGTCAAATGGTGGTTCCATTCCCAGCTTTCCAAGAAATCTCCATACTGCTTTCCAAATTGGCCGCACCAATTTGCAGTCCCACCAGCAATGTACAAGTGTACCCTTTTCCCCACATCCTCGCCAGCACTTGTTGTTGTTTGACTTCATAATGGCTGCCAATCTTACTGGAGTGAGATAGTATCTTAGGGTGGTTTTGATTTGCATTTCTCTGACTGCTAGCGATGGTGAGCATTTTTTCATGTACTTGTTGACTGATTTTATGTCCTCCTCTGAGAAGTGTCTGTTCAGGTCCTTGGCCCATTTGTTGATTGGGTTATTTGTTTTCTTATTGTTTAATTTTTTGAGTTCTTTTTATACTCTGGATATTAGGGCTCTATCTGAAGTGTGAGGAATAAAAAAATATTTTTAGTTGTAGACAGACACAATGCCTTTATTTTATTCATTTATTTATTTATGTGGTGCTGAGGATTGAACCAGTACCTCTCCTGTGCTAGGTAGGCACTCTACCACTGAGCTACAACCCCAGCCTCTTAAGAGTTATTTTTTTAAGTGTTTATTTTTTTTAGTTGTAGTTGGCCGCAATATATTTATTTTTATGTGGTGCAGAGGATCGAACTCAGGGCCTCGCACATGCTAGGTGAGCACTCTACCATTGAGCCACAATCCCAACCCTATTTTTTTTAAATATATTTTTTTAGTTGTATGTGGACACAATACGTTTATTTTATTCACTTATTTTTTTGTGATTTTTTTGTGGCTGAGGATCCAACTCAGTGCCTCACACGTGCTAGGCAAGCGCTCTGCCACTGAGCTACAACCCCAGCCCAAGCGTTATTTTTTTAAAGCAAGAGGATGATAAATGTAAAATCCCAGTCAGAGGACTGTGATAAAAAATAAGTAGAGAGCCACTGGTAATAGTCTTAAATTGGGGTAGGTATATGGTATTCATTTTTGTTTTCAGACTTTGTACCCTATCATCTAGGTTAGTGAAGTTCTATAGGATGTATTAAATAGTATATTACATTAAAAAAAAAAAAACATTGGTAACCCCATTTCTCCAAGGCATCTACTGTTTGTGTAAATTGCATTAGTAAATAATGTAGAGAAAATCAGAAAAATCATGAAATTATAGGATTATAAGAGGCCTTCAAGCAGCTGGGGTTTTGGCTCAGTGGTAAAGCACTTGCCTATCGAATATGAGGCACTCAGTTCAATTGTCAGTACTGCATATAAATAAAATAAAGGTCCATCAACAACTAAAAAAAATTTTTTTTAAAAGAGGCCTTCAAGATGGTCATCTAGTCTGAAATGTAACCATTTAAAATTATAAATACTAGTACATATTTATAGTTCAAGAAATGGGAGAGGACTTTTTAAAATTTTGTTCTTTTTAGATATACATGACAGTAGGATGTATTTTGACATATTATACAGACACAGAGTACATCTTATTCTGATTAGAATCCCAGTCTTGTGGTTGTACATAATGTGGAATTTCACTTGGTGGTGTAGTAATATATGAACATAGGAAAGTTATGTCTGATTCATTCTACTGTCTTTTCTATTTCCATTCCCACCTTCCTTTCATTCCCTTTGGCTAATCCACTGAACTGCTATTCTTCCCTCTCCCCCTTACTCTGGGTTAGCAACTGCATATCAGAGAGAACATTTGGCCTTTGGTTTGTTGGGACTGGCTTATTTCACTTAGCATGTTAAGTCTCCTGCTCCATCCATTTATTGGCAAAAGTCATTCCTTTTACTGCTAAGTAACATTCCATTGTGTAGATAAACTATATTTTCTTTATCCATTGTCTGTTGAAGGGCACCAGGTGGCTCCATAGTTTAGCTTTTGTGAATTGAGCTGCTATAAACATTGCTGTGGCTGCATCACTGTAGTATGATGATTTTTAGTCCTTTGGGGATAACTGGGTCAGCTGGTGGTTCCATTCTAAGTTTTCTGAGGACTCTCCATACTGCTTTCCATAGTGGTTGCACCAATTTGCAGTGCCACCAGCAATGTATGAGTGTACCCCTTTCCCCACATCCTCGCCAACATCTATTGTTAACTTTTACTCGTGATAATTGCCATTCTGACTGGACTGAATATCAGTGTAGTTTTAATTTGCATTTCTCTAATTGCTAGAGGATGTTGAACATTTTTTCGTATATTTGTTGACCGATTGTATTTCTTTTTCTGTAAAGAGCCTGTTCAGTTCCTTTGTCATTTATTGATTGGTTATTTTTTCTTTTTTGGTGTTAAGTTTTTTGAGTTCTTTATATATCCTGGAGATTAATGCTCTATCTGATGTGCTGATGGCAAAGATTTTATCCCATTCTTTAGCTCTCTCGTCATGCTCTTGATTGTTTCCTTTGCTGTGAAGAAGCTTTTTAATTTGATACCATGAGAGAGGACTTTTTACAAGAAATCAATGGAAAAATTCATGAAAGAAAAAATTGAGAGGTTTGACTTAATTAAAATTTAAAGTGGTATATCTAATCATCGTGACTAAAATTTTAAAAAAGCTAATGATAAACCACGATAAAAGTATGCCACATATATGGCAATATAAAGATATTTTTAATATAGAAAGAACCTGTGCAAATCAAAATGAAAAAATGCTAATATCAAAATCCATATTAATTCATAGAAGAAATGCACATAACCAGAAAAACAATTTAAAAAAAAACCCAGTTCTTCCAGTAATTCAAAAAGAAGAAAACCTGATCTTTTAAAGAGAGATCCCAGGGGCTGGGGATCTAGTTCACAGGTAGACCACTTGCCTAATATGCACAAAGCTCTGAGTTCAAACTTTCCAATGGCAGAGGGTGGGCAGGGGGAGAGCTAGAGAAAGAAAAAGTGGGTGTGTTCCATTTTTCATTAACTAAAGAAGAAAAGACTTTAAAACATGTGCTAAAATAAACCATCAGTCTTCTATTAGGAGGTGAAATTATATATGCATTCAAGGTAAGAGATTTGACCATGTTGGTTAAACGGTCTTAGCAAGTTTCATACTCTTTAACCCAGTAATCTCATTCGTAGGAACATAGGGATATATCCTAAACAGTGACCAGAAAGGTAGCCAAAAGGTTTTGTACAGGTCTTTCACTTCGGGATGAGAGCAAGCCCTTGAGGCCTGGGCATGGTCCAGCACCTGAGGAATGGACCATCCATGGGACACTCAAACATGGGATGTTTTGTAACCATCAAAATCATGTAATTGAGGACACTGATTCTGATCACCCCGAGTTTCTTTCAGCTTTCCTGTTTACCAGGGACCTCAGTGGTGACAGAATGTCTCATGGAGATTTTCTTGAGGACATGGGGTCATGTGTCGACCCTCCATAAACGCTTTCCTGAGGGTCAGACATGATTCCTTTCCCAACTTCTTTCTTTCTTCCTCCTTTGGGGGAATTTTCTAAGCCACATCAGGAGTCAGTCTGTGTCCCACCACAGAAGAAAGAATTCTCCCTAGAATTCCTGGAACCCAAGGGGACACTCAAGTCCTCAAGTGAAATCTCTGTGCTGAAAGTGAAGGGTTGAGTTCTGGGGTGGGAATCAAGACCCCATCCTTAGGGGCAGAAGGAGATGTGACAGAGTAAGAGTTATGCTTCCGCCTAAGGAAGGCAGAGTAAACTGGGGAAAGAATCCCCCGGGCCCTAATCCCGGCCCCCTCTGGGCACCTTCAGCAGACGTGCTCTCCGGAGAGCCCGCTGGCCGTCTGTGCCCTCACTTGCTCGCTCGTTCATTCAAAGCCTCCTGCCAAACGCTTTGTGTGCTGGGAAGCAGACCCAGCTCCTGCCGGGAAGGGTGCCAGTGCCCGGGGACCGCGGAGCCACTGGTGCAAACACGGAATTTCAAAGTGGGGAGGCGGGGCAGGGGTCGTGGACGCGGCCCCGCTAGCCCAGGCCAGGCCTGCCTGGGGAGGAGGTATTTTGACTTTTAAGGCCAGCCTGAAGGACAGGTAAGTGAGGGCAGCGGGTGGCGCACGCCGGAGGAGCCAGAAGTCCTGGCCCTCGTGGCCCTGGTGGCCACCGCACTGCCCAGCCGGGCTGGGGCGTGGTCAGGGTTTAGGGCTGCGCCGAGGGGGATCCCGATCCGGCCCTTTCCCACGGTCCGTGCCGCCTCCGCGCCTCCGCTGCCACCTGCGCTGTCCTTGCGCTCGCCCCCTCCGCGTGCGTTTCGGCACCGCTGCGCTGTGGACCAGAGCCGGCCGAAGCGGGCCGCCGACCCCACGAGGAACAGCGGCCCCCGGGGCTGGGCCCTGCAGGTGCGTGCAGCGCCGGCCATTCCCAGGAACCCGTGGTGGCAGGCGCCGGGGCGGGGGCGCCCACGGGGACACGCAGGTTAGTGGGCTCTGCAGGAACCCGCCGGCTCGCCAGGCTCGGGTGTCCTGCCTTTGATCTTGCTGTGTATCGCCCTAGGGACAGTTATTTATAGACAGGGATAGTTTCTTGGCCGCAGGGCTCTTGTGACTTTGCTGGTTTCTATTAGAGATGCTGTTTGGGGGCTGGATGCCGGCATCGTCCAGGCTGAAATCGTGAGGAAAGGGCTGCCTAACGCAAGTTCCAATTCAGCTGCATCATCCTCTGTTGGCTTCGGGAGCGGGCTGCTTTTTGTAAGGGCCCTTTCCCAAGGTCTGTCCAGGCTCACAGGCCTCCTCCGCTGCCAACTGCTGTTTTATAAACAGGTGACAGCCCTGTGGGGATTGCTTTTTCCTACTGATATTTTATTATAAGCCACTTCCAATGAGTTTGGGCTAAAAAGTGGAGTTTGCATAAACTCTTTTAAGCATCTCAAGTTGACATGGAAAGCAAGGGACATCAAGGGAGGGGCATGCAGATTCCCTGAACCTATAGAGGAGACTCCATACTGGATGCCTCTGTAGAAAGATAAATTCAGTGAATTTATGTTCTGATGGCAGGGGAATGTGGAGGGATTATCGGTGCTCCTGTCCTCCCATCAGTCTTTCCACCAAACGTGTCCTTCCAGCCCCATGACCTGTCCAGTATGAAAGGTTTATAATAGGTACCATTTCCCCCTTTTAAAGCAGTGATTGGCTCTCCCTAAGTATGGAAGTCTCAAAGAAAATGTTCAGGCTGGCTGAGGGAAAAAAGAAAATTCAGTGATTATGTGACTCATCCATTCCTTCTCACCACTCTCTCAGCCACAGGTGAGGATGCATCTGCACTAGGTGTCTCACAGTATCTATTAATCTTCATCTGTGCTTTGCCTGGTGACACACACACTCCCAGGGGCCTTGAGGGCTTTATTTTAGGCCTTGACCCTCAATCCTTACACTTTCCCCCTTATCCCCTCCCCAGCAAGTCTTTGAGGTCAGAATGCTCCATCAAGACCCCACACAGTGGTTACCAAGCTGCAGTTTGTATCAGAAACCTCTGCCCTTCCTCCTACAGTCTGAGGCCCTACTCTTAAGTTCATGTGATCACAAAAGCAGCATGTCAGTACTTGAAGCCAGCTTCAGTTCACCTCTCACTGATTTGAAAGATAAAATGATGCAACCTGCAGAAGTTCAAATGGTAGGCACTGTGATTGACCTCAGGAGGACAATTTTCAGGCAGGCAGGCTTTTCCATGCCTGAGACAGGTATGCAACTTCTGGGAATGAGACCTCCACCTGCTTTGTGTAGACTATCAGAGCCTGAGTTTCCTGCTCTGTTCAAAAGAGGTACAGTACTAATATGTTTACAAAAAACATTTATGAGGAACAACTGAAGACAGCTTGCCCTCCTGTTCCCTTCCAGTGACTGACTGACTGGGTTGTTATACTCAGCCCTGTGAACCTGTCTCATTAGCAGCCCCAATTCCCGTATTAGAGGGACACATGCCAAAGTCTCAGGGCTACCAAATGTGTTCATGTATATGTTGGTGGGTCAGAAGCAAACTCTAAATTCAGGATGCCTAACCATGGCCTCTATTGCTTCACTGTACAAATTGCAGCTCACACAGGCTGAGTCTCGGGCTGCCTGGAAGGCTAATGCTTTCTTTCATATTGCTTATAAATGTTTTAGTCAATTTCCACATTCATTCATTTGTCCTCCTAAATCTGCTCCTCCCAAACCCTTTAAAGTGAAATTTATTCAAGAAATGGGACAGGATCCTTAGGAAGACAACGATGCACTGGGAGCAGGGTCACAATCTGCCGTTCAAACTCTCATCTATTGAGGTGGCTTAGACTTTGGAAGGTGCTGAGGACTTGGGAGAGGGTCAGAGGTAGCACTGTGGACCATCTGGATGCATATGGTATTAATCACCCACCTGGAGGTCCTGTCTGATGGCTGGCAGGTAGTGACAACCCTCTTCTGCCAGGGGCTGATTTTTACTTGTCTGGGATATAGAGGACCCTCCTCTCTGCTGAATGAAGATAAGTTGCTTTCAATGGAGAAAACTTTCTGAGCACTTTGCTCTCTAATGGCCAACTGAGTAAAAGAGAGACCTGTTCTACCTCAATGAACCATTGGCGATATGAGCCAGTTTATTCCAACAGCCTGTACGGAGCACCTACTTTGTGTAGGCACAGTGCTAAATATCAGAATGTGAAGGCACTAAGAGGCCACCTCAAATCACACTTTTGGAAATTGAATCATGCTGCAAGTGTATTAGAAAACCCAGGATATTCCTTGGAGCTTGACAATCCAGTTGTGGCCCTCCTTTTTTTTTTTTTTTTTTTTTTTCTTTTTTTCCCATAGTTGAGAAACTGGGACCCAGAGGGATGAAACGTTTAGGTCAGGACCACATGACCATTTAGGAACAAAGAGAAAAAAAAGGAGTGCTAATGAAATTAAGTGCAAGGTCATTCTCTTATTTTTTATACTTTTTTTATTTTAAAATAACTTTAGGCTTAAAATAGTGTTGCAAAAATAGTACAGAGAGTTCCTTATACCCTTCACTCAGATTCCTCCAATGTTAACATCTTATGCAACCATAGATTTATTAAGAAGAACACATGAACATTGGGGCAATACTTAACTAAACTGCTGACTTAAGATTTCACCAGTTTCCCTGCTAATATTCTTTTTTTTTCTGGTCCAGTATGCAATCAGGACACCTTTACTTTTTAACTTTGAATTTTGCTCTACTTGAAGTTCCTTTAAAACGGTGATGCATCACGGACATTCAGCTACTGCACAGAAAGTGCATCCCACATCTTTTCTGACTTGCAGGGTGCAGGGCATTTTCAGGGTATTATCTTCCCTGGCATTTTATACATCCCACCTGCAGCTTTTTGGTGTGTGCAAGTTAGGCACCGTCACAGTCATCCATCTGATCTGGATTCAAATGACTATCCTCAGGGCTGGCAGGGTGCACCTGAACTTTTTGCCACTCTTGGATCTTGAGTCCTATTTCTTTTCTTTTTGGTACCAGGGATTGAGCCTAGGGGCATTCAATCACTGAGCCACATCCCTTGTCCTTTTTTATTTTTTTAAATTTTATTAGAGACAAGGTCTCACTAAGCTGCTGAGGGCCTCACTAAATTGCTGAGGCTGGCTTTGAACTTGCGATCCTCCTACCTTAGCCTCCCGAGCTGCTGGGATTACAGGCATGTGCCACCATGATAGCCCTGCTTTGAGTCCTGTTTCTATTTATTATTATTGTGTATACTCATTCTCTGCTCTCAGTTGTTTTGTTTATTCAGTGAAGGACTTTGGAGCCAGAAAAACCCAAATTCAAACCTCAGCCTCCCTACCAAGTTATGGGACCTTGAGCAGGTTACTCAACTGCTTTTAAAATTCAGTGTCCTCCTCTACAAGATGGGGACAATAATAGCTACCTTGCATGGCATATTAGTCTGTTTTATGTTCTTATAACAAAATAACCAGAGGTTGAATAATTAGTATAAAGAAAAGAGGTTTATTAAGCTCACATTTTTGGAGGCTAAAAGTCCAAGGTTGGGCAACTTGTTTGGCCCCAGATGAGGGCAACTGTGGCTGTATCACATGGCAGGCAGGAAAAGCAGGAGAAGCAGGAAGGAAAGCAGCTGTGTGCAGAAGCGGGCAGGCTCATGTATTAACCTAATTTTATAAGAACCCACTCTTAGGAGAACTGACCTGGGCTCTGTGAGAGCTACATTAATGCCCTTTGAGCAGCATAATGACCTAACCACCTTCTCCTAAGCCCTACCTCTTAAAGGTGCCACCACCGCATAGTACCACCACATTAGGACCAAGCCTCTCTGGGGGCAGAGCACATCCGATTCATAGCACAAGGTTACAGAGGGCGGATGTCCACAGTGATTAGCACAGGGCCTCGTGAGAGGAATGGGAGCCGGTGGATGAAGGGGAGGCCGGGCTATTTGGGTACAGTGGAATGTCCTGTATGCCAGGCAAGAGCCCCTAAAGGTCCCCGTCGGAGGGACAGGCACTGCAGTATAAAAAAAAAGAGGATCCCTTGAGAAAGGGACCAGTGGGATCAGAGCTGCACTTTCCAGAGTCAAACTAGAGTGTGCTGAAGAGCAGTGCGGATCAGTCCGGAGGCCTCCGTGCTGGTTCCCATGGGAACAGGCACTGGAGAGGGGTCCCGTCAGCTGCTGCAGAAGATGTGGGGCAAGGGAAGGTCCTGGCTCCAGAACAACTAAGTTCTGGGTCCCTGTGATGGTCCCCTGGTCATGAACAGAGATGACAATACAGAATAAAGAGGTCATCTGTGGGAGAAAAAGGCTCTTGGTTTGTTCCTGCTGCCGTGGAGATACCACTCTCAGTCTGTCTCTCTGACTTCCTTGAACTGGAACATGAGTGACTCTGCCCACGAGTAAAGCAGCTCTCCATCACTGTGACAAAGGAGGGAAGGTGTATTTGGGCTCATGGTTTCAAAGGCTTCAGTCCATGGTCAGCTGGCTTTGTTGTCTGGGCCTGTGGTGAGGTCGAACCCCACGGGGAAGGGTGTGGTGAAGCAAAGCTGCTGTCTCACGTAGGTCGAGAAGCAGAGGCACAAGCATGACCTTCATGGCACACCCCCAAGGCCCTGTGTTCTCCAACTCAGCCGGCCTCCTGCAGATTCACCACCTGGCCGTGGCCCGGGACGCGCCAGTGCCCTCACGGCTCAGTCATCTCCCAGAGGCCCATCTCTGAACACTCCTTCACTGAGGACCAAGCTTTCAATACATGAGCTTTCGGGGAACATTTCAGATCCAAGCCATAACACTCCAACCTCTGGCCCTATCCATGTTCTCTTTCTTGGGGATCCTCTGAGTTTCAGCAGCACCCCTGGGCCCTCAGTGTGCTCTGGCCCCTCCCAGGCTCCTCTGCCACATTCATCACCCCGCACATCTCCATGTGGACACCCAACTAAGGCCCAGCTCCTGTAGGCTGTTTGCTGTCCCCTGGGCTGCACACTGCCCCATGCCTGGTGTTTCAGCACCGTCATCATCCTGAGGCCAGTCCTCTATACGAAACCCCTTTGTTTAAATATCTGAGTTTCTGTTGACTGGTGGAAACACCATGGCCAGGAAAGCCAGGGCTCAGAAAGGGGAGGGAAGTAAATGGAAAAGGCTGGTCTTTAAGCCCTGGGGGCGGAAGCCCGATGCTGGGGTTTAAGGAGGGGAGCTCTGCCAACCCCACGACCCAGTTCTCATGGGGTTTAGTTTGTAGTGGCTGTGAGACTGAGCACTCTCTGTTTTCAGCCATCTGGGCTTACTGTTTTTGAAGCGCTTATTCATCCTAGACTCCTCCCCCTTTTTGTTTTTTTGACTTTGTCTCATGTATTCTAGATATTTGTGCTTTCTTGGTTACTTGTGTTACAAATACCTATTCTCATTGCAGGGCTTGCCTTTCTTTCTTTCTTTCTTTTTTTTTTTAATGTATCTTTCAGTAAGTGGAGTTCTTAGTTTTTAATTTTTTTGGTTTTAGTTGTAGTTGGACACAATACCATTATTTTATGTTTATGTGGTGCTGAGAATTGAAGTCAGCACCCCGCACGTGCTAGGCGAGCACTCCACTGCTGAGCCACAGCCCCAGCGAGGTTCTTAGACTTAAACGTAGCATCCTTTTCCTTTATAATTAATGTTCTTGGCACCTTGATTGACTTATCTTCTCTATTTTGAGGTCAGAAAGATATTCTGTATTCTGAAAACTTTATAGATTTGCTTTCCATATAGAGATTTCTTTAAATTATAAGATTTTTTTAAAAAAGTAAGGGGCATGAATTCAACTAAAGTTAAGGAGCAAAGCAGACTGGAGATGTGGCTCAGTGATAGAGTGTTTGCCCAACACGCACGAGTCCCAGGTTTGATCCCAGCATTGAAAAAAATAATAAGCAAAATAAAAAAGCAAACCAAAACCAATTCCTGTACTCTCTTCACTCTCTTCCCCATCTGTTTCTTTTTTAAAAACTTTTCTTCCTTCTAAAGTGCTTTTAAAAGATAGTGATTTTAACTATCTTTCAAGATTTATGATTTATTTCTAAAAACATCTTTTTTTGGGTTCCCAACATGAAAATACTTTGGCCAGGCATACAGCTCTAGGCTGCTATTCCCCTGGGTCTTTAAAACATGTTTTGCTGTCTTCTGACAGCTGACTTTGGAAATGGTCTGTTTTCTTCCTCAGGTTGCTTTGGAGACCACCCCTTTCCTGGATTGCCTTCAGTTCCTCTTTACTGTGTCTGGGTCTTTTTGGCGGGGCAGGGGGTATTGGGGCTCAAAGGCAGGGGCACTTGGCCACTGAGCCACATCCCCAGCCCGATTTTGTATTTTATTTAGAGATAGGGTCTTCCTGAGTTGCTTAGCACCTCACTTTTGCTGAGGCTGGCTTTGGACTTGTGATCCTCCTGCCTCAGCCTCCCGAGCCCCTGGGATTACAGGCGTGTACACTGCACCCAGCCTGTGTTTGGGTTTTGACTTGTACTTATTTTCATTTTGTTACTGGAGATTGAGCCCAGGGGAACTCTACGTTTTTATTTTTTAATAAATTTTTTAGTTCTCGATAGACACAATGCCTTTATTTATTTTTATGTGGTGCTGAGGATTGAATCCAGTGCCTCACACATGCTAGGTGAGCGCCCTACCCTTGAGCCGCAACCCCAGCCCCCATTTTTTAAAATTTTTGAGACAGGGTCTCCTCTTCCAGTTGCCCAGGTTGGCCTTGAATTTGTGAGGCTCCTGCCTCAGTCTCCTGAGTTGCTGGGAGTCACCATGCCACTTGTCCTTATTATTTTGGTATCTGGGGTTATTGTGAAATTAAATCACACATCTGACTTGAAAGTGAGAACGGCACTGTAGGAGGGAGGTAGGTCTTGTAGGCATCCCCTTGTTCTTGGTCCCTGCCTGCAGTGTGACAAAGCCCGCCCTCTCCCACAGGAGCCTGGTGACCAGCAGGGAAGCAGAAGCCTTGTGGGGTGGGTAAACAGGGAACAGAAGTCCCGATGCCCAGGAGGGGAGGGGAAGGTGGCCCCATGGTTATGAGACTTCAAAAGGCTATTTGAAAGGGGTCACAGTGTTTGCTAAGAAAACATTAGGCTCTTTATTTTGTAGAGAATTCTTTTTCCACCTAGTACTGTCTTAAGTGGAAGGCTGGCTTTCTTTTCCCTCCTTGGTGGACACACCGTTCACATGTAGGTTGGAATATTCATGGATTACAACTGTTCACTTCCATTAGAAGAGATCCTTGAGGGAGATGTGCAGACCCGAGTCATACACTTTCTTTTTAGGTATTTCAATTGCCTGATTATACAATTCTTATAAATCTAGCAGATTTGATTTCTCAGTATGGCAAAACTACCATTCTCTTAGATGTTTCAATACTGTTTATCAATTTAGTATGACTTCAGTTTAAAAGTCCCCATTTCAAATTAAGAGTTAAAAGGCTATTCCTACAAGAGCGGCATTTTCTATCACATTTCAAGTGTATATAATAGCAGATATGCATAGATGCCTTATTAATCCATAAGTGTAAGTTTATGGTTTTATTTCTTCAAGCCTTTTAAAAAGTCTTGTTGGATTAGAAGGTGAAAGCTCTTTAAGAAAACACTATTTTCCCTGGTAACTGAGATAATTTACCATCAGAGATTTTACAATTTTTTCCTGAGTCTTTAATGAGACAAACCTACTGCTTCTCTGTAATCTTGAGTGTGATCACTTAGTCCCTTCTCTGGATTCAAGTCATAACATTATAGTGGTCCTTTGTTTTCTAAAGGGAATTCATTCTAAGACCCCTAGGAATGCCTGATACTGCAGATTTTTCTCCCATACATACATAACTATGATAAAATTTAACTTATAAATTTATAAGGCACAGCAGGAGATTCATAACAGTAATTTAACAGATTATAACAATTTTCTGTAATCAGATTGCTAGCATCACTACTCCTGTACTTTGGAGTAATAAGGGTCACCTGAACACAAGCATGGTGACACTTCAACAGCTGATCTAATAATTGAGATGGCAAAGTGTCTAATGGGCAGGTAGCATATACAGTGTGAATTACACTGAACAAAAGGATGATTTTATTCATCCTTTTGGGATGGAGCTGGATGCATGAGATTTCATCATGCTACCCAGAATAATGTACAATCTTAAAGTTAGGAATTGCTTATTATCTAGAATTTTCCATTTAATAGTTTTGGTTTGCAGCTGGCTGTGGGTAACTGAAACTGGGAAATGTGAAGGCTGGGATGTGCATAGCTGCTGTACTTCTGCTTGTTCACAGAAGCCTGCAGCTCCCACAAAGGCTGAAGAGTTCTCAGATGGATTTAATTTTTATATCATTGGACCTAATGAAATCTTGTACCATGTCATATTTTTAGGACCATCTAACTTTTAAGGAGCCTTAAAACCAGATCTGATTAAAATTTTGGCTATTTCCTGCATTTCTCTCTGCTTGGAATCACAGCTTTATGGGGTCTTTGTATTGATGTCCTGGTGGGTCAGAAACTCCCTTCTAAGAGACGTATTTGCAATTTACCAATGTCCATTAATACAATAAATCATCAGTATTACAAACATAACCAAATAGTAAGACTTGACAGTAACATCTTTTAGCCTACATTCTCTCAGAATATCTGAACTTTTGTGAGGATCATCATGGACTCATGGCTCTTCATACATATTTGAATTTGATACTGAATTGGCCTAATTTCTGTAGGGGAGCACTTTGGGGTTGTTTCCTGAATGCTTTGGCCCCATTTTTATTTGAACCTTTGCTGCTTTCCTTCACATAATATCCTTCCTTGTTTATTTCTAAACACGGAAATCATCATCCCCTTCTTCAAGAATCTCTAGTTCCTTTATATATATATACACACACACACAGACAGACACTATATATATATATATATATATATTTTAGTTGTTGATGGACCTTTATTTTATTTGTTTATATGCAATCTGAGAATAGAACCCAGTGTGTCACACATGCAAGGTAAGCGCTCCACCACTAAGCCACAACCCCAGTCCATATAATTCCTTTTTAAAGAAAACACTTAATTTTTAGTTGTAGGTGGACACAATAGCTTTATTTATTCTTATGTAGTGCTGAGGATCTAACCCAGTGCCTCACGCATGCTAGGCCAGCACTCTAACCCTCAGTCACAACTCCAGCCCCTGTAGTTCCTTTTAATGGGAAAAACTAGAGATATCCCAGGATCTGAGCACCAGGGTGCACTTTGGAGTAATGTTGCTCTGAGGCCATCTCAATGGACAGAGCTAGAAAAGAGAATTATTTATTTGATACTAGAGATTGAACCCAGGAGTACTTTACCACTGAATCACATCTCCAGTCCTTTTTGAGACAGGATCTCACTAAGTTGCTTAGGGCCTTGCTAAACTTTTTTTTTTTTTTTTTTTTTGGTACCAGGGATTGAACTCAGGGGCACTTGGCTACACAGCCACATCCCCAGCCCTATTTTGTATTTTATTTAAAGACAGGGTCTCACTTAGTTGCTTAGCGCCTCACAGTTGCTGAGGCTGGTTTTGAACTTGCGATCCTCCTGTCTCAGCCTCCAACGCCGCCACTGGGATTACAGGCGTGTGCTACTGCATCTGGCGGGATCAATATTTTTTGCCTACCTTCTTTGGTACACAGAAAATATTTCAGTGAGGAACATAGTAATTCATCTCTTGTTCAGTGTGGCTTTTCAAATATTCATGTGATGGACAGTCTGGTTCTACTGTCCACTTTGCTTTCATCTCGAGGGTCCTGGAATTCTAATAGCTGGTATCTTTAAGTCCTTAGAAGGTGTAGCTCTGTCTACAATATCCTAAGTTTCACCTTAAACCATCCTGTTCATCTATTTTCACTTAACATAGTTATAAGATTCACGTATTTGTGATCTTTATCCAAACATGCCAATTCCGCCTCCTACCATATAATTTCTTATATCTTTACACTACTGGTAAATATGCTTTTACTCAATCCTGTTTTGGTCTTAAAACTTTTAAATTTTACTTAATTTTTTTCTGAACAAATGTTACACATACTGTAACACTTAAGATCCTATAAGATCATCTTTTAAAAACAGGTGACATTCCCTTATCAATTAAATATCATGTTACATATTGTTCTATCAAGACTTAAAGTGAATAAATTCAAATGATTCTCCCAGTTAGCATTACCTTGAGGTTGCACCAGGAGATGTCTTTTCTTTAACTAAAGGGAAATCAAGAAGGTAATCACTATTTTGGATTTCTCTATGATTAAGAAAGAATAGCACACTAAAGATAGGATCTTAAGGTTTTATGTGAAAGCATCTTTTTATTTTTAATGTTCTCATCAGTGCATTATAGTTATACAAAATGGGGTGAAATTATCTTTTTTAATTCACATCTTGCTTTCTCTTTTACTATTATCATTGTGTTACCTAGAAACAACTCTAGTGTAGAACTCAAGAGTTCTTTGGATAAATATCAAACTTCTAAGAGCAATAAACAACATTAGAAAAGTAGCCAAAATGTAATAAAATACAATTAATCAATACACTTCTTAGCTTCATTATATAATTATAATGGATCATTTATGAAAGTTTAAGGGGCGTTTAATAAAAATTTTTCCTATTTGGAAAAATACTCAAATTTCAAAGAAAGACTCTTCATGTTGTATAGCTTTTTTTTGGCCAACAAAAGCCTCATGATTTCAGTTTACTTACTTAGTTAAATTATTTTGTTTTGGAGGACGCTTTTTCAAAGAGATGGTTATTCTGATCCCCTGTGATCTCTGAATATCATTTTAAGCTGTTTTGAGCACTCCATCATGGTGATGGAAGCAATGGATTCTTTCATCTACAGACAGACTGTAACTGCTAAGAATGAAATATTCAGTTACCGATATTGAAATTTCAGCATCTACCCAGCACTTCCTACTGGACTGGGATTTTAATTTCTCAACTCTGGCCATTTGTTGAGAGTACTGAGTACTTTGCAAGCTCAGAGGGGTACTGATTAATGTCTCCTGGGGAGGAACTGGCATCTCCTGGGGGGGGGGGACACAGCTGGAAAGCTCCCTCTGGTGGTGACATCCTTTTGGCTGGCACTTTGCCTTATACTCAATTATTATTTCTAGGGCATGCCTTCCTGAGGGCCGACTAGCTCTTCCCAGGAAAGCCAGTCATTCTGGTGGGTTACTGAGGTGTGCTTCCATGACACTTGTATTCTGACAAACCATAAAGGCTTGCTTTTAAACTCCTAGTCTGTAGTCTTCTACAACAGTTTGGAAATGTCCAGATAGGGTATAATGGAGGTGGATTTAACAGTGTTTCTCAAACTTATTGTGTTTGTGTCACCTGGGGATTTTGTTAAAATGCAGATGTTGATTTTCGGTCTAGTGAGGCCTAGGATCCTGCATTTCTAGTGAGCTCCCAGGTGGTGCTGATGCTGCTGGTCTAAGGGCTGCACTTTGAGTCCCAAGGGCCTGTAGGATGAGGATCAGGTACATCCACTCCAGGTCTTAGTTTTGCACCTTTCCCTTCTCCTTTGAAGATGATGAAGCTAAACTGTACCTTGACCCTCTGAAACATCAACCAAAGTCATTGTAGGTAGGGATCCTGAACAGAGGAGCTTGCTGTGTGATCGTTTAACCTCTCTTACTGTCCTGCTATATCTTCCTTCCTCTATTGCTTCCCTAGGCGTGAGTAATATCAGTGCTCTTCAAGCCTTGTACAGTGGTGCATGCCTGCAATCCCAGCAACTTGGGAGACTGAGGCAGAAGGATGTCAAGTTTGAGATCTGCCTCAGCAACTTAGCAAGATCATCTCAAAAAATATAAAGGGCTGGGGGGTGTTTTTCATTGGTAAAGTGACCCAAGTGCTATTTCTAGTACAAAAAAAATAAAGAAAGAAGAAAAAATTAGTGCTCTTCAAATCACATGTTAGAAAGGGGGCTCACCTACTTCTTAATCATGTTGAACCATGATAGTCCCCATTCCTTATAACCTAGAATTGATATATAGGATTGACTCCAAAATGTTATTTTCCCATGTTCTGAGACCATGACATCTCGAAACATCTGCAGGTAGAGCTGGACAGCTTCCATAAGTCTGTGGGAAGCTGAGGTTGCAAGACCCTTAAAGTACTTGGAAAGACTGGGGATGTTGGTGACATTCAGGAGTAGATAACCTATCCATCTCTAGGAGGGTGAGGAGGTGCCTCTTTCCCACTGTAATCCAGCAAACTTTAAGGAAGCTTCTGAAAGTGAAACATTTAGGGTTTATAAGTCTGGTAAACCCCTTTTTACCAATAATTTCTGACTTACAGCCTGGTTATCATGAAGGGGCTGAGTCTCTCCTTGAGGTACTCATTCATTTCCTTCTCCAGTGATGACCCATAGGGAGGTGCAGGATATGCTTCAGTCCTCTGCTCATCACTCTGACTTCTATTTCTGGTCCACAGCAATGCTTATTTTGTTTTTGAGCCCAGCTATTTCTTTCTGGACTCTGTTTTTAAACCTATTATTGCTATGTGCAATGGAGAGAACTACTACATCATGTGACCAGAAGTCTGGGGTTCTGAGAGTGGGTATTCTACACTGCTGTGTTAAAGTAGATGGACAAATGGTCAGGGTACTTTAAAAACCCACCCTTAGTTAAGTAAAGATTTAGGAGTGGGTGGACATAATTGTTTTCACTGCATTATGCCACCTTCTGAGGGCCAAGATAGCAAACAACTCAAGATCTTTGCTGTACTTCAAAAGAGTTCCAGGATACTGGTGACAGACTGCCTTTGAGGAAGTGAGGTTCCACAGGAGATACCTGTCAGTAATAGTAATAATTATGATTCCTCGTGGGACAAGAACACTGTGAATCATAAGTGATATTTCCTCTTTCTGCTGGTCATACATTGGTGACCCACATGTGGCAAGAGCACCTTGTACAGCCTTTTTGGTGCTGACTGGTCTTCAACTTCTGTTCTCTGCCTTTATTTTAAAAAGAGAAAATTATTACATTATGTCAGTTCGTGTAATCTACCCCATATCCCTTTTTGCATGCATGAAGGATTAACATCATCTAATAAAAACTGCCTCACTCATTTCCCTAGCTGGATTGGGTGGAGGTTGTGTTAGCTCTTTGATTCCTGGTATGGTACCGATTAGCAAATTTTGGCTATTTGTGAGCAATATGTGTTGAGCACCTTCCTTATCTATCTCCACCCCTAAGGGAGACTGGCCTTTGCTTCATAGCATCCACTGGGAATATAACAACCCCCCAACCATCCTAGCTGTCACACTCCCCCTCCCCAGAACACCTCCCTTTTCTATTACTCCAACCTCCAGGGCCTCTACCTGGCCCTTCCATTGCGTTGTCCCTCCACCGACGGTATGGCCTCCACCACCTCCTGGATCCCTCCACGGGTGCAGCTTCAGCCTCCCAGAAGCCTGTCATCCCACCTCGTTGGAGCAGCCTCCTTTCCACCCCACCTTCTGCTCTGGCCAGCCCTCCCCAATTCCCAGACCCCTTCCGGCTGCAGTTTCTTTACCCCAACACCCTCCGGGTCCTGACCCCCCCGACCCCTGCACACCTCCCACGTGGGGGCTTCTCCCTGCATCACTGCACTCAGGGACCCGCCCCAGAGGCCTCCGCGGCCTCGCTCGCCCCGCGCGGTGTCCCTTCCCGGTGCCCGCGCTCCCCCGCCCGCGCAGCCTGTCTGCGGCGCGCCTCTTCCGGCCGGCCGGCGGGGCGGAGCGCGGCGGGCGAGCCTCCGGGGCCGCGGGCGCCGGCCATGCTCATCACGCTGTGCTACCTGTACCTGTGGGCGCGCTGGGGGCGCCGGCCGGCCGCGCTCGTGCGCACCACGGTGCGGCGGCTGCGCGCCTCGCGCTGCTCCTTCACCTTCTGCGGCGCGGCGGCGCGGCCCGGCGGCGCGCGCGTGTGCCTGAGCCGCGGCGGCCGCGTCTTCTGCGTCGGCGAGAGCCAGGTGGGCGGGCGGGGGGCGCGAGGCGGGGCCGGAAGCGCCGTCGGCTGCGCGCGAGCCCCCGCCGAGCCTGGCGGGGCGGGGCGGGGCGGGGCGGGGCGGGGCGCGCGGGCCCGGGACCCCGACCTCCCGCAGTGCCGCGCGCGGAAGCCGTCCCGCGGTGGGCGGCCTCTGGGGGACCTGAGCGCGGCAGGAGGCTCGTCCCTGCCGGGGGCCGGACGTGTCCTGTGCGCTCTGCATCTTCTCGGCAGCCCGCTCTGCATCTTCAGCGCTTCGCTCGGTCTTTGTTTCCGGGCCCGGTACTTGGGATGGTGGCCACTGTCCAGCTGGCCCAGTCACCTACAGTGGCGTGGGCCTGCCGTGTCCTCGCTGTAAAAAACGCGCCCTTGCTGTGACAAGGGACAGTGGTTCTTTCCAGGCAGCTGTTTTGGGAAGTGGACTTCACAGTGCATTTCTAAGCAAACGGCCATGGGCATCGCGGTACCGCTTTCACTAAAGCTGAGAAGAGTTTTGCTTTTAGTTTTTGCTTTTTCCTCTTCCGTCTGGAAAGTTGGCTCACTTTCAGCATTAAAATGAGATTTAAAAAAATTATTTAAACGTAGGTGAAATCACAACACCCATGAGAGAATCAAAATCGTGTCTCAGTGTTGAACATTCTGTTGTGCCTGTGCTTAGGTGTGGAATGAAATTGTACCGGTAGCGAATAAAGGACACCTTAAGTTAAAAAATATAGTGTACACACTGAACGGGTTCTCTCAGTTCTTCCTAGGAATGTACACAACGAGTACCACCCAAGTACCACCTGGACCCAAGGGGGGAAGTTCATTCATTACATCCAGTGGCCACCTTAGGAAACCGGGTTGAGAAAAATAAAATGAAGAATAATTACAGAGTGGATTTTACGACTGCAGCAGCTTCTAGACTTGATTTATTAAAAATATATTCTTTACAGTTTAGCTTAGAGTAAAATTTTCAACATACACCAAATTTAGGATGTAAATGTTTTAATTTTTTAGGCAGTTTTACTTTGGAACATTTTCATGATGTTATTGGGCCTCTGTTAACTAAACTAATTTTTCTGCTCTTGCCTACCCCTTGAGCCCCAGGCGGGAGTGATCTGATGCTTTCAGGGATTCTGTAACATGCTGTGCGTTTTACACTGTTAGTTTTGCTGAGATATGGCTCCTCTGTTGGGGATTGGAGCCTTTTTGTGGCTGGTGGTGGTGATGGTGATAAGGCTTCCTCCAGAAGCCTTGGATTTTCCTCCCCCCTCCCCATATGTGTCTTGTTTTTGGTAGGCTAAAAGAACCTTTTAAAAAGTTTTTTTTTTTTTTAAATGCTTCCTAAAGAACAGCGGATTAATTTAAAAAGGCATTAGCCCACCAAAAACAAGGCACCAAAATCCAGAGATTCTCAAGTCCCTTATATAAAGGGATGTGGTATTTGCATACTATGCAAAAAATCTTCCTTATATTCAATTTAATTAATTAATTTACTTTTTGGTGGTATTGGGGATTGAACCCAGGACCTTATGCATGCTAGGCAAGTACTCTACCCCTGAGCACATTCTCGGCCCCCAAATCAATATATATATAATACCTAATATAGTGTAAGTGGTTGTTACTATATTCTTGTTATTACCTAAACTGCATTGTTTAGCTAATAATGACCAAAAAAAGGTCTGTTCTTGTTTAGTACAGATTTAATTATTTTTAATTTTTTTCTTTTTTTTTTTTTTTTTGTTTTGAATCCAGGATGTAGAACCTGATAAGGAGGGCCCAGTGGGACCATATCTGATCTGCTGACCAATGTTGACTATAATCTCCTTTTAAGAAAGCTAAATTAGGGCTGGGGATGTAGCTCAGTGGTAGAGCACTTGCCTTACACACATGAGGCACTGGGTTTGGACCTTAGCATCACATAAAAATAAATAAATAAAGATCGTGTCCATCTACAACTAAAAAGATAATTTTATTTTTTTAAAAAGCTAAATTAAAATCACTCTTGAATTTACATTTTCTCTAAAATATGTTTGAGGGGCTGGGGATGTGACTCAATTGGTAACACGGTAGCGCGTTCCCCTGGCATGGGTGTGGCCCGGGTTGGATCCTCAGCACCACATACAAACAAAGATGTTGTTTCTGCCGAAAACTAAAATGTAAATAAAATATTAAAAAATAAATAAATAAAATGTTTGATGGCTTTTTTGCATATGGTAAGGGTCTTCCCCAGAAATATCCTAACTTATCTCTGTATTTGTTTTATTTTATTTTTTGCAATGCTGGGTTTCAATCTCAGGGCCTCATGCCTGTTAGGCAAGTGCTGTACCACTGAGCTACACCCTCAGCCCTGGGTTTGACTGTTTTGTAAGTTTCAGAAAGTTTATGCACTTCCCAGGTCTCAGGGGAAAGAACAGTTTACTTCAGTAGGAGTAATGCAAGGACAAAGGACAGCTGCCTTGTGCTGCCAGGCCTGGTGCCCGTGGGAATGAAGGACCAGGTCTTAAGGCTGCAGTAGCCAGGCAGGCTCTTCCAGACCTCCTCATTCTTAAATGTGCCTCAAATGTGATTTGGAAAACTATGTGCTAATCTGTAAGCAATGGTGGTCAGAATTAATTGTGTGAAAACAAATATCCAGAGACTTTAAAGCTGTCAAGAGTCTCAGAGGGCTTTGGGGCTGTTTGAACAGTCACGGTTAAACAAGAAGCACAGGGTTAATGTCTGCAGAAGAGCATCAGATAACCTTAGGTAGATCTTACCTGGAATTGCAGAAGGGCGGGTATGTCAGGCATGCTGAGATAAGTGGCAGTTGTGGTTTGAAGTGACACTGAATCCTCTGTTTCTCTTCCTCTGTGCAGTCCATTGATGACTTGAACAAATGGGCCCTGTTTCTTGTCTCTCCCTTTATACTTGAAGCAGAACACATAGCATTTGTGACAGAGAGCATTTGGGTACAAGGTGACAGTTTACAGAGACCATCTTCTGAAACAGTGAGTACTATGTTTTTTTTTTTTTTTCTTGTGTGTCATTTAGTTCTATATGTGTCTTAATCCTAACCAAGTTTGTTTTTTTTATGAGTGATCTTCCCTAGCTTTTGTAGGTGACTTGCTCTCTTTTTGGATATTTTGGATTGTATCAAATGTATTGGTGTAATTTCTTTCACCTCTTTATTCTTATTTTTTTAATGTGACTATTAGAAAATTTCAAACCATGTGTATGACTTTTTTTGTGGCTTACATTCTGTTCAGCATTGCTCCATTCTCTCTTCCTGGCCAGTTGGTTTCTCCCTACATCTTCTCACTCCTGCAGACAGCCTGAATGGCTGGGTTACATCTGTAGACATCCCACCCTGAGGATTCTGAAAATATGTCAAACTCAAACAAGTCACATGTCCAAACTTGTTTATGTTCTGTTTTAAAAAAAAAGTCCCCAATTAACACCCGAATGTACTCTTCCTCTTACCTGCTCCTAACTTTCACTGAGTTCCAAGTTCCACTGATGTCACTCCCCAGAGGTCACGGCTTTGCACCTTCATTACAGCTGCTCCTGAGTTCACTGTCATCTTCAGTGTCTTCTCTTTACGCTGTGAAGATGTCTTCCTCTCCTTGGGTTTCCTCTCGATGGCCAGAGTCACCGTCCCAGACACACTTCCAGCTGGGACCCTCTTGCGGAAGCTCTGGGTGCTGGTCTGCTTCCCCTGTGTCTCTGATGAGTCACTCTTGTCTTTCTGCCTTCACCCACATGCAAGGCAGGCACTCTACCACTGAGCTACCATGGGCAGGTTGTCCAGCAGGCATTCTGCTGACGACTGCTGTGTTGTTGGATTCTTGTCCTAAACATTGTCCTTAAGACACTGTATTGGGATGAGAGGAAAGGAAAGAGAATGGGGAGTAAGAAAAGAAATAATTCGCTAGAACTCAAGATTGACCAAAAGATGAGCTGCCTGAGGGAACTGGAGATAGTAAATGAGGGAAGGAGACTAGCTGAGACTCAGAAGACTGGGAGGATTTGACAAGTGACCCAACGGCAGGCCAGTGTGTGCTCTCTCTGGACCGTCCATAAAGTCTTGTTTAGCATTACATATACTTATGGTAATAATGATGCCATTTATTGAGCCCCTGATAGGTATTTTGCATACATGAGCTCTAATGCTTACACCTCTGCAAAGTATTATTGTTGTCATTTTAAAGATAAGAAAATGAGGTTGTAAGATTTAAAGACGTGTCTAAAGCCACCAACTGCTCAGGGTAGACTAAGTTTTAGCCAATGTTCATGCCCTTCTAGTAGCTAGAGGACCAAATGGATGGTTTTGAAGCGATGTGGGGCATTGAGGTTCGAGAGTAGCGAAGCTTTTGTTGACCCAAAGACAGTCAAGCAGGACCCACAGTTGTTTTCCTGCATTAGGCAGAAAGAGATCAGTGGTTGAAGTAAAGTGTTTTGGTGAGCTAAGGTATAATTTTTGGTGTGCAGAAAAGACTATGAACTTTTTTAGAGAATGATTTCCAACTTAAATAACAAATGATCAATTAGATAGATTTGAATTAAATTGCTGATATTTGACTTTTTTTTTTTTTTTTAAACTTTGGAAGAGTCCACGTTTCTCTCTCGCTCGCTCTCTCTTTTTGATACCAAGGATTGAACTCAGGAGTGCTTAACCACAGCCACATCCCTAGCCCTTTTAATTTTTTATTAGAGACAGGATAGGATCTCACTAGGTTGCTTAGGGCTTTGCTAAATTGCTGAGGCTGGCTTTGAACTTGTGGTCCTCCTGCCTTAGCCTCCCCAGTTACTGGGATTATAGGCAGGATGTGTGCTACCTAGCCCAGCTAGTCCATGTCTCATGATAACCTGTTCTTTGAGCTTTTAAATCCAGCTTATAATTTTTATAAGTTCAGCAAAAATTTTGTCATCACTTTTTAAAAAAAGAAATATCTTTATTTTTGTGTGATGCTGAGGATCGAACCCAGTGTCTCACACATGCAAGACAGGCGCTCTACCACTGAGCTACAGCCCCAGCCCTTGTCATCACTTTTAAAGGGATTTTTGAATAATATTTATTCTCTTTACAGACTCAAGTGTTTTGAAGTATTTTTAAACTCTACTGCAGAGAATTTGCTTGATTATAATCCTGTGAAGAATGTGACCTCCTACTTGGTTTATGTGTGGTCCTCATCCACTCATGAATTTGAAGTAATATAAATTCCCTTGAACCCATCCCTTAATATAGAAGCTGGAATATGTACCTGTGTGGGTCCTGCATGGAGTCCACCTACCTGCTCCCTCCCGTGGCTTCACCTTCCCTTCCCTCAGCTTCTTTTTAGATATGTAAGTTTTCTGGATGAGTAAACACCACCTTTCTGAACACTTACTTAACTCTTATGTGTTATTAAGTGTATAAATATGGTAAGTTTTTCTAATATATTTTAATATATTAGAAAAATAATATAATATATTTTAATATTACTTATCAATCTTACTAGATTTTAATTTAAAACCAAAGCTAGGATTTCCAATATATTATAATTACATATAATATCAAATATGGACAGATTCTTCTTAACACAAAAATATATATAACTGCTGTTATTTTTTGTTTGTTTGTTTTTGATTTTGGTGCTGGGGATTGAACCTAGGGCCTTGAGCATGCTGAGCACATGCTGTACCATTGAGCTATGCCCCCCAGCCCCTAACTGCTATATTTTAATTTTTTAATTTTTAATTACTTATGGGGTAAAGTGACATGCAATATCTTAAGAAACAAAGTTACCATATTATGTGGGGTTCAGGCTAAGGTGTTATAACAAAGAAATCCAAAACTATAGTGGCTCAAGCAAACTAGAAGTTAATTTCTCTCTTGAAGTGGTTCTGCTCTGAATGTTGATCCAAGGGCTGGGTTTCGTTTGCCTTGTTGCTCTGCTGTCCTGGTGATTGATAGACAGCTTCTTGAGGTGGAGGCTGGCTCCTGCCCTCTCCTGCTACTCCACAAGTGTCTGCAGAATAGGGGAAGAGAGAAAGTGGAAGACAACCAACTTCCTCTTTGAAATTGTTATCCAGAAATTTCTCATGCCACTTCTGTTCCCACCAGATTGCCTAGAACTTAGTCATAGGGTGCCCTTGGGCACTTAGCTGCAGGGGAGGATAGCAAATGCATTCCCTCAGGGACACACACAGGTCTGTTACCACCAGGCAGGGAGAAGGGAAGACTAGGTGTTGGGACGTAGTTAGCATCTCTGCCCAGTTATCATCTCCCTTCACCTACTTTCTGAGTTGGTTCCCTGACTCTTAACTTTCTGGGGTGAAAGACGTCTGTGCACTGAGGCAGACTGCCGCTTTTCAGTTCACTTGTTTTACTTATGGCTGGAGAGTTTGGTGGGTCTTGCACGAAGGTGCTAGAGACACCTACAGCCTTTCTTTTGACAACCCTGGCTGTGGTGTGGAGCTTCCTTTTATAAGCTGGGCTTAATAACTTGAAGAAGGGTTGACCTCGTAGCTCACTGTCTTCTCATCAAGCCTGCAGCTCCTATTCAGGTTGATTGCTCGATGGGATTTTGCCTTTTGGGGGGCTCTTATGAACCTATGCATGTATATTTCACACAATTCTGAACTCATTTGACTTTCACAGGGTCCTAAGATATTAAATAGAAAATAGGAAGAATATACCTAAGAAATATAACTAAGAAAAGCTTTTGAATCTGATGGGATCTTACTTCTCTCACATTTATGATGATATCTTTTTAAATTCTGCATATCTCAAATGGTTTTGATTTGCAGTCCTTCTATAGACCTCCAGCCAAAGAATTCAGCTTTAAAAATGTAGCATTCACGTATTCATATTTTCACTTATTTGTTCATTAACAAATCTAGTTATTTTGCCAGGTGCAGTAATAAATACCAAAGGTGATGGCAGATTCAGCTCCATTCTCAATTATGTTAGCAGTCCCCTTTTGTAAGAATTGATGACACAGAGTACTTACACAAACCTTTTTATTTTTAATATATATTTTTTAAATTTTAGGTAGACACAATATCTTCATTTTATCTTTATGTGGTGCTGAGTATTGAACCCAGTGCCTCATGCATGCTAGGCGAACACTCTACCACTGAGCCATGACCCCAGCCCACTTACACACAACTTTTGTTTCAACATATTCCCTTGGGTCATGTGTCCAGCCGAGGCCTCATCCATTAGTTCAAGATTTATTGAATACCTCCTATATATCAGATGGTGTGCCTGGGCTGGAGGTCCATGTCATATAGAAATGACATAGATGCATTCAGAGATGACATCCCTGTCCTTAAGGAGCTCCTGGTGTGGGAGGGCAGAGAGCCCAGCAAAGGGACAGGTGCTTGGAGCTGTGGAAGGCAGACACAGGGAGTGTCTGGAGGCTATTTTGGTGAGGGGAGGTCAGGAAGGACTTCCCAGGGGGAAATGGTAGCTGAGTTTCAGGGGGAAGTCAGGTTGTAGGTGAAGAAGGGAAGGGCTTTCTAGATGGAGCAGCACCTGGGCCCAGGGCTCAGTAGGGTTGGAATCTGTTGATCTGAGATTGGGAGTTGCCCAAGGGGGGGCCAGGGGCAAAAGGTAGGGCTGGAGTGTTATGTGGGAAAGTACCTTGATGCACTGATAGCTTCCAAGGACAGGGCCAGGTAGGCTCTCCCTGCCACCACCCAATAAGAGAGGCTGCAGACTAAGTTCAGATGCTCCAACCATAGTTTACTAAGAAAATTCAAAACATGCAGCAAGAAACAGAGAGGGCTAGGGCTGTGGCTCCGTGGGTAGAGTTCTTGCCTAGCATGTGTGAGGCACTGGTTCCATCCTCAGCACCACATAAATATATATAAATAAAATAAAGGTATTGTGTTCATTTACAACTAAAAAAAATTTAAAAAAGAAAAGAAACAGAGGAGAGATCTTGGGTCAGTTAACACTTTGCATTGGATGCCTCTGGGTGGAAGGAACACATACTCGAAGCCTGGGCTGGGGGATCTTCACGGGTCCTGCTGTCCTCCTGCTGCGTCACCATTTCTTGCCAACTGTGTTGTCACCAGGACCAGAGGTTATGTTAAAGAAGGGGCTCAGCAGATTGACAGTGTCTGTAGGTGACATCTGTAGAGACTTGGGCATGTGTGCCTGTAGTAGCTGTGGCTTACCAGTGATCTGCTGAGAACTGTGTTTTCTATGTTTTTTTTTTTTTAAATATATATTTTTAGTTGTAGATGGACACAATACCTTTATTTTATATATTTATTTTTATGTGATGCTGAGGATTGAAACCAGGCCTTGCACATGTGAGGCAAGGCAAGTGTTCTACCACTGAGCTACAACCTCAGCCCCCTTTCTGTGTTTTTAGGCAGAATGTGCATGGGCTGAGATGGTTGGCCCACGTAAGAATGACGTGAAGGCCAATTTGGAAGTGGCACAATTTGTGTCTTCCTAATATTTCAGAATTACACCTGGTCCTTCCATGCCTACAAGTAATACTCCCTTTTGTCCTGTCCTTTTTATCTATGTCCAACACACATACATTTCCACTGATTTTGTGTGTCTTTAGCAGGTCATGCAAGTTTCTGACAATGTCCTAATGGATGCTACAAGTTTCACTCACCTATTTGTTTTACTAGTTTTCTGGGGCAGAATTGAATATTCTTAAATGATAGGGTGAATACACATAATTCACATATCAAAAAGGTCATATATGTATTAATTAGGAATTTGGGTCCTATCCTAGGTTCAGTAGGCTAAAACCATTTTTTAAAAAGCGTAATGATCATATTTGTATTTTAGAAGGATCACAATTTAGGCAGGTTAGAGAATGGAGCAAACCTATAACAGTTGTCCCCATGGGAAACATAATGGCCTGGAAGAGGGACTGGTGAGATGGAGAGAGATGCACCAGCTGTTGAGGACTCGATGGCTTGTGGGTGGATGGTGGGTCGTTTGTCGAGACTGGAAGTGCAGCAGGAAGGACTGCTAGAGTGGTTGTTGTAGGGAATGCAGTTTGCACTTTGTATTGGTCAGCTTTGCTGCCATAACCCATAGCCTTAGGATCCCAGTCTCTCCTGACAGAAGCCCTCGTTTCTTAGCCATGTTACACCCAGGCTCGGCAGGTTCACTGCTGGGTGTTTCCAGAGGTGACTTTGTTGTGGGCTCTGCTATTCGTCTTTCTCGTGCAGGGATCCAGGCTGAGGGAGCATGTCGTTTAGGGACATGCCATTCTCACACAGAGGCAAATACTGAGAGCCGGCAGAAACTTGGTGTAGTAGATGGAAGATGGCTGCCAATTCTTTCCTTCTGTATCCCCCTTCCCCGAATCTGGACTGACTTCAGTTTCCTTTGTCCCATGAGATATGGCAGAAGTGATGTTTCTGGGACTTTCCAGGCTAGATCATTAAGAATCTTCAGCTTCTCCCTGAATTCTTAGAATAGTCTGTCATGGAACCCAGCTCCCATGCCATGAGGAAGCTCAAGCTGCCCTGTGGCTAGACCCATATCCAGAAGAAACAAGGTCCTCAGAGGACAGCGCTGGCTGAGCTTCACCTGACAGGAGGCCCCGACTGGCCAGCTCTGCAGGAGCCGTCCTGGAGGTGATCATTTGTACCCAGTTGAGCCACCCTACCTGATGCCACGTGGAGCAGGGTTGAGCTGTCCCTGCCTGATCCTGTCCCAGTTGAGACTCATGAGCAATATAAATGATTCATTTTAAGCCACTAAATTTTGGGCTGGTTTGTTACCCAGCAACAGATAACCAGACCACTTGGGATCTCTCTTAAAACTTGGATCTTCCTCAGCTCCCACCAGTGGGATGGGGATGTGAAGGGGGGAGAGCCTCACTGAATGCTAACACAGCACACCTGGATGGTGGGCCTCTAGGGCCTGTAGGACCAGAGAACACACTACCGAAAGGTGTGTGACCACAAGGGTATTTCTATGATTTTTGTATTAACTCTCAGTTCTTGAGAAAATCAGAAGAGCCAGACCAGCCTTTTCCTTGAGTGCCTGGTCAGTCCTGGCTTTGCAGTTCCACTTTCACATTCCCCCTGGGTCAGTTCATCGTTTCAGCTCTTGCTTGCTGTGGAGCGTGATAACCCTTTTGCTGGTACTTGATTTTCTAGTACCTTTTTCTTAAAAGCTCCATAGGGTGTATTTTTTTTTTTAACTCAATGAAACTGGAAATGAATTTTGGTAGCACTCTTATCCCTTTGCCAAACCTGAGAGCCTGAGACAGCCTCCTCCTTGGTGTCATGACTTCAAGTCCTTCGCCTCCCTCTGTCCTGCCCTCCTTTCCTCTAATCAATCACTAGAACTTTTGGCCAAATAACATGCATTTAAAATGATTCTTAAGTGGAGAAATAACAGAGAAGTTAGCAGCATCCCTTATCTGGCTCTGAGCAGTGCAGTGAATTTTCTGTTCCTGCAGCAGCTGGACTTCAGCTGGCCAACTGCAGCTGGGAAGGGCCACACCTGCTGATTTAACCTCTGTCTTCCTGGGCATCTTGGACAGGAGTTTTGAGTTGAGTGGAGCAGGTGCTCAGGTGTGCAGTCATATGTTGTAACGTCAAGTCCAGGGCTCTGGTCGTGGAACAGATTTCTGCATGCTCCTTGTAAGAGGAAACCCCTTGATTTAGGGGCAGCCAGGGCTTCCTTAGCTTTGATCTTTGGGAGTAAGCTTCTGCTTGACGACTTCTTTCTTTCTCTACCCCTTTGTCTCTGTCTCATAGAGCAAATTTGAAGTGTCCTGTTTGCTTTTAACCGCTGGAAAGCAGACCCCCCCACCACCCCCCGGACGAAGTATCAGTGACAGTGCGGCTTCACTTTGATCAGAGCACCCAGCGCTACCTGAAGGAGTTCGCATGGTCTGTGGCTCAGGGACTGCGTTCCTAGAGACAGGAAGCGCACTTAGGTGAGGTCACAGTTGCAGGTTGAGAAACTTGATCAGGGATGTGTGTGGATGTTGCTCTTTGGCCTCTTTCTGCCCTTCCTTCCTTTGTTTGTCTCAGCATCTCTCCTCCTTCTGAGGTGTGTGAGAATTTAATCCTTGGCTCCTGCCTCAGCAGGGTGCTGACTCAGTGTTTGAATCACTGACTCTGGCTGGCTTCCTGTTGGCTCACGCTCCCGTGCTCCCTCTCCATAGCTGTGGCTATAAGAGCTTCCCCCCCTCACATATTCCCCATTCAGCCTCTTCTGAAAAGCCTGCCCTGGCCAGGCGACAGCTTGTCTTCCCTTCCTCCTCAATCCAAGTCCTTTCCCTACTCCCACAGCTGGAGATCAACGCAGACTTTTTTCCAAGTAGCAAACTCCAACTCTCACCCTGCATCTAGGATGTCAGTTTTGAAAACGTAGATTCTGCCCAAAGGCTGGTGGCCAGCCTGGCCCCGCTCCCCAATCCTACCAGCTGCACTGGCTCTGGGTCAGGAGGTGGCAGGAGAGGGGATAAGGTGCAGGGAAGATATGAATACAGCTGAAAAAAAAAATCCTGGGTTTCTTTCTCCAAGTAATTTAGACCATTATTAGGTTGTGCATCAGGGCCTACATTTATTATTTCTTATCTTAAGCCAGTGTTTCCCAACCTCCCCCCCATTATTGTTCCTCTAAGGAGAAAAATTAAATTTCACTTCTAAAGAGAGAGACAAAGGACCAAGGAACAAGATTTTGTGGGGCAGGGTTGAGCTTTGGTAGTGCCCTGAACCACTGCAGTAGCTAAGATTTTTTCCACTCCTTCTCCCAAGAACCAGCTTTTGTCCACTGACAAACTTGCTCATGTTTTGGAATAAGAGAACCTCCTTTTGAACCAGGCATCTCACCGGATGGTTTATTCCATTTGGTTCTCCCAGTAACCTTCCCAGGTCAGTTCTTCTCACCTCCATCACACAGACAGGCGGTCGAAGCTCAGAGGAGTTGAGTGACTTGCTCAGGCCACCTGACTAACATTAACCAGAGGAGCCAGGATTCAAGTCTGGGTGTGGAAACGAGTGCACTGCCTTGACTCTTGTCTTTAGATGTAATTTATACACTGTGAAGTCCTCCCTTCTAAAGGATACATACAGTTCATTTAGTTCAGTAGTTTTGGGTATACTCACAAGGTTGTGCAACTATCACCAATATCTAATTTCAGAACATTTTCATTACCACCCCTCCGCCCAAAAAATCATGTGCCCATCAGCAGTCAGTCCCTGCCCCTGCAACCACTCACCTGCTTTCTAACTATAGATTTGCCTGTTTAAATGTTCTGTGTAAGCAGACTCCTATGTGACCTCTAGTTACGGGCTTCTTGGCGTGGTATACTCCAGGTGCTTTCCTGCTGTCGAGGTGTGAGGGCTTCATTCTTTCCATGGCTGCCTGATACTCCATAGCATGTTTTGTGCATTTGGTTTATCTCTTCACCTGTGGAAGGACCTTTGGATTGCTTCTGCTTTTGCTATTAGAGATAATGTAGCTGAGAACATCTATGCACAAGTGTTTTTGTCTGGGCATGTTTTTTAATCTCTTAGATATACACTTGGGGGGTGGAATGGCTGGATCTTGTAGTCACTCTGCATCTAACCTTTTCAGGAACTCACACCCTTCCCAAGTGCTGCACCACTTGACATTTCCACTAGCAGTGGGTCAGAGTTCCCGCTTCTCATCCTCGGCACTTCTTATGGTTTATGTGATTTTTTCTTATATTCACACTGGTGGTTTGAAGGTGATATCTCATTGTGGTTTTGGTTTGCATTTCCTTAATGACACTGGAGCATCTTTTCATGTGCTTATTGGCATTTGTGTACTTGCTTTGGAGAAATGTCAGTTGAAGTCCTTTGCCATTTTAAAATGAGATTGTCTTTTTATTGTTGGGTTGTAGGAATTCTTAGGCGACTCACAAATATTTTTTCCTATTTTTGTATGTTTTTCACTTTTTTGATAATGTCCTTTGAAGGACAAAAATGATTGAAGTTCATTTAATTTTTTTATTTTGTTGCTTGGACTTTGGGGGTCATATCAAATAAACCATTGTCTGTCAAAGGTTCTGATGATTCCTGCATGTTTTTTTTTTCCTGAGAATTTTGTAGTTTTAGCTCCTAAATTGAGGTCTTTGATCTGGTTTATTAGTTTTCCATCCATGGTGTGAGATAGGCCCATCTTCGTTCCTCTACAGTTGGATATCCTGTTGTACCAGCAGCTTTGTTACTTCTTTTCCCACGGAATCATCTTGGTGCCCTTGTCTAAAATCAGCTGTCACCCGTAGGTGATTTTATTTCTGTGCTCTCAGTTCTGTCCCGCGGCTCTCTGCGCCTTTCCTCATGCCAGCTGGGCCTCGACTTTTGGAGCCCAAGTTTCCTGGGTAGTAGGTCCTCTCAGGGCAGACGGGGCTTGACTTGTGGGAGTCCCTCTCATTTCTGGAGGTTGGAATTTATCCTAGCGCTTGGTCTGGCATTATCTGGACAGTCCTTCAGTACTTTTAAGGTGATATTTTATTCATTTAATCCAGCATTTTTTTCTAGTTTTCATTAGGAGTTCTGAAATCATAGCCCACTCACCTTAAAAAATCGAACTCACAATGATCCGTCTCTGGTTATGAATTTGGGGCAGTATATCCCTGACAAGATGATTTTGGAGAGTAGGGGATCGTTCATGGCATCTTAGAAGTAGACTAGGATGCTCACTAGGGCCTTTGGAGCCAGGTGATCACTAACAGAAGCAGCCAGCGTTCATTGACTGAGCACTTCCCTCAGCCCCAAGCTTGGAGGCCTTGTGTATGCTGGTTAATCTCAGGAACACTAGAAGCCTATGAGATGGTAGGTATTGATGTTGTTTTACAAAGGAGGGGGGTGGGAAGTGCTGAGGCTTGTCTCCGGGCAGGTGGGCGGGGTTTGACTCAGGGCCGGCCCCTCCCTCCAACAGGCGCCCTCTTCACTGGAAACCCTCAGAGAGATTGTAGGTATTCCATGGCCCAGTGCCAGATTCTTTTGGAAACACTTGTGTTGGGAATGTGAACTGTCTGTGGAGGGCCTGATGGTCATTCCCATGTGTATATGCTGCAGGAATCATGGGGTGGCCTATTGAACAATCCTGATTGTTGAGCGTCAACTCCCGAGTCTAAAGTAGGTAGGGAGCCTTGGTCAGGAACTGGAGGTTCTGGCATGTTCCCAGGTAGGTGTATTGCACTTGGCCTTGGGCCACACTTGGAGAAGAGCCGGTCGACAGGTTGCATGTTAAACCGCTGGGTGCTGTGGACTGGCTGTTATCACCTATGCCCAGTCACTAAAGGACAGTTTTTTCATACTCTGGGGAATGGTCCTTCCCCTTCAGTTCCCGAAAGCAGCTGAGACCTCAGTTACTTTTAAAGGAGAAAGCTATATTCATGTTTTGTAAGCACTGTTGTCTGGTAGAAATGAGAATATTTGCAAAACGTTGATGTTAATAAAATGCAATGTCCAGTAATTTGCTAAACCTGACTGTAATTTAGTGGTGAGGAGCCTAAAGGGAAGAATGTGGTGTCTGGTCATTTTAGAAATGAAAAAGCTCAACTTCTCTTTTCCATCCTCCCGCCTCACCTGCTTCCTCCCAGATCGTGAAGTGGTCTGACTGCTGCTTGCCGTTAGCCTGCAGACCTGGGGATCCCTACCAGCTAATTGCTGAAGCAAGTGTGGACAACTTCAGCAAGCTGGGAGTGGCGTTCATGGAAGACAGACTCCAGATGGATAATGGACTGGTGCCCCAAAAGATCGTCTGTACGTAACTTTAGGAAATGTTTCCATCCTGTGCGGAACGTCCTAGGTTGTCAGCTTATAGACTCTGGGGTGCTGCTGTTGGTGTAACTTAGCGCAGTGCTTGGTTTCAGTTTGATTCAGAAAACTGATTTGATTTAACGAGGAAAGTATATGATTCACACAAGTGTTGAGGTTTTTTGGGGTCAGGGAGATGTGTCTTTAGTGCTTAATTAAAAACCAGGGTTTTTCATAATTGCAATGTCTGTGACATAGCATCCATATTGGATGACTTAGAGTGTTTATTTTACATAACATAACACAATATAATGGTTCTCGCCTATAGTTCTGACTGAAAGGGAATAATAGCCAGTTGTACCATGAAGGTCTAAATCTAAAGGCTTTTTATTTAAATATGCATTTCACAGTTTTGGACAGGTAGCACATGACCTGCTTTCCTTAGGCTTGTGTGTGTGCTTGCTGTCTGTGACGCTTTCATTTGTTTCAGGGGGAAGTAAGTGCCATTTATTGGCTCTGGGAATCTGATTTACCATGCACACATGCCTAATATTGTGTCCCATGTGCAGAAAGCACTCAATGCCTGTTTTTTGGATCAGTTATTGTAAGCTTATGTTGCACTGGATAGACCATTTCGCCGATCCTCTGAAGTGTCCTGTGCATGACTCCTCCTGGGGCATGCTTGGGTAGGGCCCATGAATGTGTCCTTTTTATTCCTCAGTTTCAGTGTCAGGTAGGAGAATCACAGCCTAGCCTAGCTGAATCTCTAATAGGCAAAATCTCCCCTCTTAATCTCACCTTCTTCACCAGTCAAGAAGATGATCTGGGGTTCTGATTTGAGTAGGAAGGATGTGGAAATCAGGAATTTCCCTGGGGGTCTTCCGGAGCACCCTTCCAGCTGGTGGCAGTGATTGTGTGGCTCCCAGGGATGCCCAGAGTTGAGGTGGGGATGTGAGTGGGAGCTGTGCAGGTGGCTCTGCTGGACTGTGGGTGGCAGAATGTGGAGAGCTGGTGAGGCTCTTTTGCCAGCTGCATGACAAAGAAGTGCTGATGAGCCCTCTGTGATCTTTCCTGTACTCCAGCTGTGCACTTGCAAGACTCTGCTCTGAAGGAACTCAAGGATCAGGCTGCACACAAGCAAGCCCAAGTCCTACAGCCAAACCCTGAGCCCTCCCTGGAGACCGAGCCTGCGAGGGACTTTATGGAACACCCTGGCAAGGATGACCCAAAGGCTCTTCCAGAAGGTTCTTCTCTTCTAGAAGGTTCTTCCAAGCCGAGGAGGGGCAGTGCCTCTGGGAGTGAGCCTCCTGGGGACAGTGAGCAGGGAGCGGGCCCCCTGGAGCATTTTCACCTCCACCTGTCTAGTTGCCACGAATGCTTAGAACTTGAGAATAGCACCATTGAGTCGGTCAAGTTTGCATCTGCAGAGAACATTCCAGACCTTCCCTATGATCATGGCTGCAGTTTGGAGGGTGTTGCCGATGAGATCTGCCCTAAAGAAGAAGGGAGGAGAGTCAACATCACGGGAAAGGCGCCCAACATCCTTCTGTACGTAGGCCCCGACTCCCAGGAGGCCCTCGGGCGGCTCCAGCAGGTGCGGGCCATCCTGGCTGACTGTGTGGACACCGACAGCTATGTTCTGTACCACCTGCAGGAGGAAAGTGTGCTCAGGGACCCATGGCCAGACAACTGTCTGTTGTTGGTCATTGCCACCAGGGAGCCCATCCCTGAAGACCTGTACCAGAAGTTCCTAGCCTATCTTTCTCAGGGAGGGAAGGTACTGGGCCTGTCTTCATCCTTCACGTTTGATGGCTTGCAGGTGACAAGCAAGGGTGTGCTGCAGAAGACAGTCCAGAGCCTGGTTTTCTCCAAGGCTGACCAGAGCGAGGTGAAGCTCAGCGTTCTGAGCAGTGGCTGTGTTTATGAGGAGGGCCCCGGGAAGCAGCTCAGCCCTGGGAAGCTCCAGGGCCACCTGGACAATGAGGACAAGGACAGGATGATCATGCAAGTGCCTTTTGGAACCTGCGGAGGGGAAGCCATTCTTTGCCAGGTACTGAGTTGGTGTGATGCTGTTGGGTGTCTTTGGGAAGGAGAATGCTCTTGAAGGCTGTATGGGTATAGGTCTCAATGCCGTGTGCCGTGGTGCTGGGGACAGAGGCCAGGGCCTCACGTGAGCTGGGCAAGTGCTCCTTGGCTGAGCCTGCCTGGCCCACTGGGCACTTTTGACTCCAGCTGAGAGTTGTTCTGAGGTGAGGGGAAGTTTAGTTTGGTCCAGGGCTTTTGTGAAAACCCTGATGAGCCACACGTTGTGAAGGAGGCAGGAGGCAGGAGGGCTGCTGGCTAAGCAAGCGTTAGCCCGGAAGTTCTTTCTTGTTCCCATCTTTACTGGTTGCAGTCTTTCTAAAACACATTAGTCTAAAACACATTGCCTTCAAGTACACTCTGGGTAATATCAGGAGCCTTTATTTAATGTGGGAAGCTGGAAGACTCAGGGGTGGTGATTCCAGACATCAGTGACTGATCCTCTTGTTAAAATATTGCAGTCAGTCGTGGAGGGAGTTAGGGTTAGAAACACCCTCCAATCCTCAGTTCCTTTCTGTCACTCTTAAAACTAAGCGTTGAGGAAAACTTCCTAGTAAGAGAATGTGGAGCCGGGCCTGGTGGCGCATGCCCAGAGGCTCAGGAAGCTGAGGCAGGAGGATCACAAGTTCAAAGTTAGCTTCAGCAACTTAGTGAGGCCCTAAGCAACTCCCTGAGACCCTGTCTCAAAATAATATATAAAAAGGGCTGGGGATGTCACTCAGTGGTGCCACTGGGTTTAATCCCCACTACCAATCAATCAATCAATAAATAAATAAGGTGGAAGTTGCGTAGATTTATAATGGCATACTCATACAGAGGTAAGAAGAAAACGGAAGAAGGACAAGAGAAATGCAGATTTCCTTCCCAAGCTTAGGGAGTCCTTGGACTCTTCTGCGGTTTCCCCTTTGGCTTTTTGTTGTTGGGGGCAAAGTCACAGACGAGATCAGCATCATTCATCATCTACTGCAAATCCTGCACACTGAGTGCACAAGTTTCTAGAGGAATGCTCCCTCCTCAAGGCACCAGGATCTAATGAGCTGAGGAGATGAAGGTGTTTTGCCCAGAAGGCTCCCAATGGTGGCCGTCCTGGATTTGGTTTTATTTATTGGGTTTGAGAATCATTCATTTCCTCTGTTTCGTTTTCCTTTTGTAGGTCTTGTCTCTTTCCTGTCCCTCTGGAAGCTCCAATCCCCTGAGTTTTCTGAGCCGGTGCCCTTCCGGTGGATCAAGTTGGTTTCTGTGCTATCCTAGAGCCCGCCCATCTGTTCTGATGAGAACTCGGACAGAGATGCTTAAGATTAAGAAATCTGGACATTGGTCCAGACGAATGTGTGCAATCTAAATAGGTTTCCTGTAGGGCTGCAAGCCACCTGGGTTGGTTTTTGGAGTTCTAATAAATGTACCTCTTATCTTCTCTGCAAATATGGTCACTATAGTAACTGTGCATTCTCAAAAAATCCACCTAAACACCCGACTTCCGAGAGCCATATTTCAGTTCTGAAGAGCGAATTTTACTGCCTCTGCGTGCAGATTTGTAGTAGGAAATCGATTCGGCACTGTTGCGATCCACTTCTTCTAGTTACACGGCCAATCTCTTGGCTGCACCATTTAAATTGACCCCATCGCTGTCGTAAAACTTGATACTGCAGTGCGTAGCCCGAGGACAAAAGGCAACATGATGCCGCTCCACACATCAGATTCTGAGGATTAGGATGCCATTTTTGATTTTAGATGACTTCCAGTCTTCTGTGTGACACGGTCGTGTTTCTTCCTCAGGCTGTGTTGCTGTGACCCCTCGGCGGGATCAACCAGTAAATGTTATAGTCTGGTCAGTTTCTTTTCACTGTTCAGTTCCATCGTCTTCATCTCTGAGATTAATGTGGTGATGAGGAGGAGAAGTACTGCCGGCGACACACAGCTGTGCCGGCTGAGGCACCCCAGCAGGCAGGCTGCCTGTTAGATGCCCGCTCGCTTTCAGTGATGCAGGAAAAAAGGACACATTTGGATGCTCCGGGTGCTGACCAAGTTTGCAGGGAAAATCTAAGGCCTGGATTAAAGCTGTTATTTGATTATCAAATGTATCAAGAGTTTGGCATGAAGTTGTTCAGATAAAGCTCAAAAATGGATCTAGAAAGGTTTTGTTTTGGTACCAGGGATTGAACCCAGGGATTCTTAACCACTGAGCCACATCCCCAGCCCTTTTTAAAAAGGTATTTTATTTAGAAACAGGGTCTTGCTCAGTTGCTTAGGGCCTTGCTAAATTGCTGAGGCGGACTTTGAACTTGTGATCCTCCTGCCTCAGCACCGAGCTGCTGGGGTTACAGGCGTGGGCCACTGTGCCCAGCTAAGATTTTTGTGTTTTCTTATTGAGCTTTAACTCAGGGCAGGATTGGTTCTGCTTTTATAGCAGAGTTCCCAACCATGGCCCCATCAACATTTGGGGCCTAATAACTCTTTGTGGGGAGGGATGGTCCTTGTGCATGTTAGGATGGTTGGCAGGATCCCTCGGCTCTGCCTGCTAGAGGCCTTTAACCCCATTTGTAGCCGGAGATGTTCTAACTTTCAGTCCAGTTAAAAAGCCTGAAGTTTAGAAGCTGAGTTATGGAGATGGGCCTGTCTCTGTGGTAGTAGTTTTATAAGCAGAGGGTGAGACTGAGGTTTGACACCGTGGAGAACCAGTTACACACCTGACACATACCCATGGTGCTGTTCTGTCCCTTATTAACAGCACAGAGCCAGATGCAGCCTCTTTTCTCATGGCACCTAAACCTTTTCCTGTGGTGCTAGGGATTGAACCCAGGACCTGGTGCATGCCAGGAGGTGTCCTACCACTGATCTACACCCCGGTCCAGCATCTAGCATTTTTTTGTTTCTTTTTAAATTTTATTTTTGGTACCAGGGATTGAACCCAGGAGTGCTTACCACTGAGCTACAACTTCAGCCCTTTTTATTTATTGAGACAGGGTCTTTAACTCAGGGTAGGATTGGTTCTGCTTTTATAGCAGAGTACCCAACCATGGCCCCCCATCAGCACATTGCTTAGGGCCTTGCTAAGTTGCTGAGGCTGGCCTCGAACTTGTGATCCTCCTTCCTCAGCCTCCAGAGTTGCTGAGATGACAGGCATGTGCCACACTGTACCAGGCCCAGCACCTAAAATCTTGAAACCGTAAGATAGTGAGTAGAAGTGTTTTCCCCATTCAGTGGCTTGTCTCCTGGAACTCAGAGGCCTAATGGTGGCTCAGTGGATGGAGTCCCCCTCGGTGTCCTTCTCGTGTGAGGATGAGTTCAGCACATTTCACTGCCCCAGCTTCTAGAATATTCTGTGTATTCACCCCATCCAGTGGATTCATGTGTGTTCACTCAGTGCCTCCCTCTCTCCCTGAGCTCTGGCGGGAACAGAACTGGGCTTGTTTTATTTCTCCTTCATTTTAACTCCTGGCATGTTAACCCCCAGGATGGCCACCTGCCCACTTGAAGGAAGTGTGTCCACTGTGGTGCGGCTTGTCCACCAGCCTGGCTATGTCCACTTGAGAGCAGAGGCCCATCTTGGGGCAAGGAGACAGTACACAGATCCCACCCATGCTTCCGCTTTCTGCCTCCTCCCTGCCCAGGGCTGTCTGGAGGACAGGCGGGACCCTGCTGCCCACGGACAGGCGTGCTCAGTCTGTGGGGAAGCCCCAGCCACTGATGCCTGACTGGAGCGTGGGGACCATGTTGGACAGTGTTCCGCAGACCTTTTCAGATGTGGCATCTGGACCATTGTAGACAATATATTGGGACAGAGTCTTTGGCCTGGTCAGAGCTCAGGTGGGAATCGAGAGTTGTGCAGGTACCCGAAGGCTGGAACCTTGCTTTTTATTTTCCTAATCTTCAGGTCAGAAGGTCTCCATACAGTGGACAAAAACCAAGTAAAGCAAACTAGTTCTGGTCACTTTGCTGGTATCCTGGAAGCTCTAGGCTTTAAAACACAACTAAAATCTGATCTCAGGGGAGCTGGAAGTTCCAGTGTGCGAGACAGAGGCTGGTGGTAGAGCTGATTTGATTTTCACTGAACAGCAGGTCTGGGTAAGCACGTGAGGCTCTGAGTCTTAGAATTGCACCGGTCGAGGAGGGCAGTGGGGGAGGTCCCCTGTGTTTCAGTTCCTACAGATGCTCCCCATGCTGTCCTCCAGGGGTTGCTTCCCAGTTTGGACTGACGGACGGGGTGGAAGTTCTCAGCTTGGCCCTCTGCCTCCCTGTGTGAGCTCAGTAGCACCTCATTTAGGCTCTCAGCACAAGGTTACTGCAGGTGACTTAGGCTTACAGCCAACTTAAAGTGACTTGCCCAAGGTCACACAGCTGGTGATAAAAATCAACCTGTAAAGAGTTTGATAACCCCTCAGGGTTGACTCTACCCAAGGTCTCAGCCTGGTAGCAACAAGTGCAAGAGGCCCTCCAGGGCCCGGTGTGGTAGCACACACCTGTGATCTCAGCAACTCAGGAGGCTGAGGCAGGAGGATCACAAGTTCATGGCCAGCCTGGGCAACTCAGGATGTTAACCCCCAGGATGGCCACCAAAATAAAAATTGAAGATGCCTGGGGAAGTAGCTCCGTGGTGGAGCACCCCTGGGTTCAGTCCCTAGTAACACCACCACCACCACCAACAACAACAATGAAAGGGTCCTTTTGAATATTTTTGTTTTTATTGCCATTACTTTTCAGATATTCAGGTCCCAAGTTTATATTGCTGTTGGTGAGGAGAGGGATTCACACTTTTAGAAAACCCGTTGAAGAAGCTCTCTGAGACTGTAAGTGCCTTGATTTAACAAGTGTTGTCTTTTTGTCCAGGTGCACTTAGAACTACCTCCCAGCTCCTTCACGGTGCAGACCCAAGAAGACTTCGATCTGCTGAAATCCAGCAACATGAGAAGATACGAAGTCCTCCAGGAGATCCTCTTGGCCCTGGGTGTCAGCTGTGACCTGCGAGAAGCTCCTGCCTTAACGCCCCTGTACCTGCTGTTGGCTTCGGAGGTAAGCACCTCATACTCCGCTCTGTGGCTGTTCCCATTGGCTTTGGTGTTGATTTTTATCATGATTTTCCATTTCTGCGTTGACTTTGAGTTTAGGAACCCTCTTACTGATGTGCGGGTGTCTCTGACTTGTTTTGGTGTGCGTAGGTCAGGGAGGTGGAGAAGACTGGAATTCAGGAGGTGTCAGGTCTGTAAGTTATGACCCTTTTTAGGGGGAGGATCCCTGTTGTGTGTGTCGAGAGTGAACAGTGCCCCTCCACATCTGTGGGCTCTGCGTCTGAGGGTGTAGCCAGCCAACTGCAAAAGATAGTGGAGACATTAATTGTCTCTACTGAGCACGTGCAGGCTTCTCTCCTGTCCTCACTCCCTAGACAACACAGTGTGATACTACTCACACAGCACTCACGTTGTGGGAGGTGTGCAGGTCATCTGGAGATAATTTAGGGGATTCAGAGGATGTGTGTAGGTTAACTGCAAATGCTCTGCCCTTTGCTATGAGGGACCTGGGCACCTGTGGACCTCAGTGTGCATTGGAAGGCAGTGCTGGACCCAGTCCCCCATGGATCCCGAGGGATGGCTGCATTTGGGAACCATAATTGTTAGGGATCAAAACGAGTTATTTTGTTCCGCGTATCTTTGGATGAGGAAGTCCCAGCTTCCCTGTGTTGTGCAGACGTCTGCCATCTTGTGGCAGAAGTGCTCTGGATCTCCATCCCTGTCACTTGTGTCTAGAAGGAAAATGCCCTGAGCTGGGGATGTGTTTGGGGATTCTCTGGCCTCGGGTCTGCATTTGCTCCCTGTTGTTGAAACCGGGTTTCGGGCAGGCCACCAAATTCTACAGGTGTGTGTTCCTGCTAATCCCCTCACGTGGCCCTGCCTGTCAGTTTCTTATTCCTAGTGACAATCTGATTATCTTAGGGGTGTCTCTCCATGGTCTCCCCTTAACAGGGGGATCTGAGTTTAGTGATGTGACCATATAGCTTCAGAAAATACCCTGCTGCCCAGGTGACGTACACACCGGGTTCACCTGCCCTCCCTTGAGAGGAACAAAACATATCCTTCGCCCCAACAGAGGGGCTAGAGAGGGCACTGTCTTCCTGACCGCTCGGGTCCTTGGCAAGCTGAGTTTACAGAGGGATGCCATCTGCTCCTTGGAGAAGACAGATGTCAAACCCGAGAGCTGCCTCGCAGGATTCCCTGAGGACAGAGTGAAATAATATCTGTGTGAATTATTATTAAATAACAGCTTATTATAATAATAAAATATCATAATAACAATTTATTTTAATAAAATATAATTATGTACTATATGATTGTATATAATATACATTACCTATGATAGAAAGAATTATTATTTAAATAACAATGTAATAATGATTATTATAGGTCTTTGGGAGGTTGAATGAGTTAAAGTTTAGAATGTGCTTGACCAGTGCCTGGCACCTAGTCTAGAAAAACCAAAGGTAATGTGTTTAATTTTAAAAATTAATAGTACAGCAATGAGGGCTGGGGTTGTGGCTCAGTGGAGGAGCGCTTGTCTGCATATGTGAGGCCCTGGGTTCAGTTCTCAGCACTGCATATAAATAAATAAGGGTCCATTGACAACTAAAATAATATTTTTTAAAATGCAGCAATGGATTGTTTCTTGTTTAAGAAACATGCTCTTGCTGTGTTTTCCTCACCCAGCTCCTGACAGCTTGCCCTGCTCCTGATGCATGCTCTGGGGAGTTATGATGGGGCTTTTGTTTGTACCTTCATCTCAGGAACTCAGAATTCCCTGTCTTTCATCTGTTTCATGCATTCAGATTCATTCGTACAGAAACACCACAATAAAGCCATCTGCGGCATTTCAGGTCCTGTAGACAAGCCCCTTGGAGGAGGGGCGGGGCCCTGTGGGTGAGGACTGGGGGTCCTGGGGGAGTGTGACGTCACGGTCTGAAGCTTTTCCCTCCTTTCCTGAGCTGGACTGGACTGGGAGGGAGTGCCTGTCTGCTCCAGGGCTCCCCCCACGTGGACCAGACTGGCCCTTCGTAGTGCTGCCTCACCTTTCCTGGGAGCTCTGACCATGGTGGACTCGGGACTGGGACCCTGGGACTCTTGGACTGAGAACAGAGAGGAAAGAGTGGCCTGTGAGCAGACTTTTGGAACACTGGTCTTTTCTGGTATATTCTTTTTTTTTTTTTAAGTTGTATGTGGACACAATACCTTTATTTTATTTTTATGTGGTGCTGAGGATTAAACCCGGTGCCCCACGCATGCTAGGCAAGTTCTATCTTTGAGCCACAACCTCAGCCCATTCTGGTATATTCTTTAGGGTGGGCATAACGGAAATACCCAAGCTAAAACTTTGTGTTATGCGTCTACTTACCTTAAAACATATTTTTGTCCTTCCAGTTATTTAAACTGTCTGGGGCAGCAGGTGTGGGAGAAAGTTTTCCCCTATTATTGATCAATTGGGGGAATATTAATTCACCCTTCATAAACTAGGCGAGGCTGGTTAAAGCAAGCGTTTGCTCTGTGGACACACAAATGCTCCCTACCAGCCCCACCTTACATACCAGCCTCAGAAATGTTGGGTCCTGTTTGGTCTTCTTGGGTGTCTCTGCTGTGGACTGCTTTTTCCTATTTGCTCATTTCTGGCTGTACTGTGTGTGTGTGTGTGTGTGTGTGTGTGTATACGCATGTCTGCACACACTTGTACATATTTTTATTTTTGCTGTACTGGGATTGAACCCAGGGCCTCATGCATGCTAGGCAAGTGCTCTTCCCTTGAACTAAGCCCCGAGACTATATCCATTCCTTAATATTTATCAACTCCTCTTAAAAGACCTTGAATCTACTAAGAAGGACATTGTCAGAAGGTTAATATTATTATTTTCCAATGAATTTGAAAATAGATAAACTGAGATGGCCTTTCTGGAGGTGGCCAGATGGTTGCTCTTGCTGTGGTTGTCCTGATGTCACTGAGGCTGAGACAGACACATCTGAGTACCTAGTCATCGTGCTGCTGGATTCATATTTACAGACACAGACCCAAGAGTTGGGAATACAAGTGGGTTGTCCTTTAGCTTTCTTTACTGTGGCCTTAATAGATCACATTGACGCCTGTGAGATTACGTTACATAAAAGGACCTTGGCACTGCCAACTGCTGGAATCACCTGTCCTAGAACTTGGATGTCTCAGGGTTTTATTTCCTACTTCCTGGAAAATACTCTGCTGCTGTAAGCCAAGCTTCCACCACAAGGTGTCGCTGCTGAGCTAGGCTGCCTGCATATGGGCCCCTAGAACCACAAAGTAGTTCTTGAGAAATTTGTTTTTTTTCTCTCTTTATCAATGTCACCTAGTATAATTTAGAAGTTTTGCATTATTTTGGTGGTACTTTCTTTTAGGCCTGTAGAAATTATTTAAGTGTCATAGCTCATAATGACTTTGAGTTAGCATTTACCGTATACTAGGTCCTATTATAGTAAAGAATATGAAAACAAAATGCATGCCTGAGTTACTTGAATAGTTTTACTGATCCCCAGCCAGTTGATACAGTTTGGTGCCCTAACCCTGCTCTTGATAGCGAGTGGCACAGAAGATCTATGAAGCCCCTGTGTGCTTCTATGTTACTGTGATTCAATGGAGAAGAATGGGAGAGTTCCACACAGGAGAAGCCCACCTGGCGGACATTGACCCACGTGATAGGGGTGTGTTCTGAGGCTCCACGACACCCAGACCCCACAGCAAGTGTGAGACTCCTACTGGAACATCCCGCCACGTAGCGTAGGCAAGGCTGTGCCGGGTGCGCCTCTGGGTGGCCAGCTGGGCTTCCCCTCTGACCAGAACCCCTCTTGTAACTCAGCCTCCCAGGGGCAGGGTCAAAATCTGGGCTTCAGCAGAGTTCTAGTATGTTAAACCATGAAGCCCACACCTCTGTCCACAGAATCAAGACTGGAAGGAAATGTAGTACACTCATGTCTGTCTGTCTGTCTCTGTATTTCCCTGTCTACGTGTGTGTGTGTGTGTGTGTGTCCATGTATATATGTGTGGAGTAAATTCTGATGGTGGGCTTGTGAGTGATTTTAATAGTCTTTTAAACTTTCTATTTTCCAAATTAGTACAATGGATGGATATTACTTTTTATAATGAGCAAACCAGTTATTAAAAACTAAAAAAACAAATTAGTGTATGTCATTGAACTTGGGAGTTGCCCCATATATGGATAAAACTTGAACGTTAAAAGGTCAAGTGTCTTGCGTAGATATTGATACTTAGTGGATATTTGGCATCTGTTTAGTTATTTAAAAGGCTCAGCTTTGCTAGTAAATCACTCGACTCTGGTAAGTGGTGTGACCGATCAGGAGCTCTCTAGTTGGCGTGCGGTGCCTCGGGGAAGGTGCTTCTGGTGTTAGCTCCCAGTTTCAGTGCTAGCCCTGCTTGGCTGTCCCGTTTCTTGGGAGGGCTCTCTGGACGTGACATGCTGCCTGCGGCTTTCTTTCTGCAGGACTGGGAGACTGAGGCTGTGCTGCTTGATGTGGGTGTTGTGAAGTGACCTTGCGTGGCGGCCTCCATGCGGGTGGGGACTTTGCTGTGAGGAAGCGTGGTCGTGTTTATGGGAAACACTGATTTTGTAGAAAAAACCCACAATTCTTTGATGTGTCATAGGATGATTTTAATAGATTTATTTTGTATAAAATTTGATTTTATAGATAATACAATTCTTCCCCATTTTAGAATCTAGCTGTCTTTTTTCTGGTCTCTGGTTCCATTTCCAATTAATCTCTGCCAGAGTCAGGACAAAGGGGAAGAGGTCCTTCTACCCACAGGGTTCCTATGGCAAGGCCAAGCGACGGGGACCTGTGGGACCCTGAACCCTTGCATGGGGACAGAGCCAGACCCCCCCCTCCACTCCTGCAGCGTCACCGGCCAGTCCCTTTCCCTCTCCCATTGAGGCTGGAGGATGCAGCAGAGGGTGGGGAGAAGGTGGGCGGCTGCGGCTGTGGCTCGGGGCCGTTTGCAGAGCTCCCTGAGCTTCCTGCTCAGCAACTGGGGAGCACAGATTTTTTTCCCCCTAAAATGGAAACTCTTGGAATTTCTTTTGGGCACTCATGGTGGCTAGGAACATAGGTGACCTGAGAAATGGAAGCCAGCCGGGGTCCTGTGAAGGGGTGTCCTGTTACTTCACCCTTGGGATCAAGATGTAACCGTAACAAGAAGTGACAGCTGAGTTTGTTATGGAAGTAACTGGGCAAAATCACCGTGGTGTGTATGTGTGTTGTTTTGGTGGTGTGGGATTGTGGAAGGGATAACACGTGCTTAGGAACAAAAATGAGTTTCATTTTAACTCAACCCCAAATTATTTACTCTGAAACTTCCTCCCTTTAAAAAACAGGTATTGTTGGCAAGAATATTTTGATATTTATCAATATAAAAAAACTTGAGAAACTCCTACTAGAGCCCCTTCTACCCAAAGAGTTCCTTTTTTAAAAAAAAACAAAATTATCTTTTATTGTCAGGGCTTAGGTGTCCAACGTGTGTTTTGATTTACTCGTCTGTAGTGAAGTGGCAATGACTTGGCTAATGGTGTCTTTGGGAAGAAGCTCAGACTAAGTCACATCACGCAGTCCTCACCCCTCCCCGTCTAATAGACCACTTTATTCAGCAGACATTTGAGTGCCTACCGAGTGTAAGCCCCTTGCCGTGGGGGCTTCTGTGAGAGCATATTTCTGATCTTCGCAGCACGCTCTGGAGCGACACAGGCACCCAGGCTCAGTATCAGTAACCCTGACTGGTGGGTGAGGCCGAGCAGAGCTCTTCAGCCTTAGGAGTCGGGGTTTTGTTTATTTGTTTAATATTTGGCCGTGCTGGGGATCGAGCCCAGGTCCTTGCCCGTGTCAGGCAAAAGCTCTGCCACCGAGCTTCACCCTCAGCCCAGAGACTGGGTTTCAACACAGAAGAGCGTGGTGTAGTTTTCTAATGAATTAATTAGAATTCCCCTTTCAAACGAAGAACCAAAAACTTTGCCTGCAACTTTGACTTGTAGCATTTGGCCTGGAATCCTGCCTCTGCTGCCTTTAGCCCTCGTTCTGAACCTGGCCGGCACAGAGGTGGCCAGCACTGCTCTGCAGTGCGGCTGATATGCTCCTTTTTTGGAGACACAAATAGGAGAGAAAAGCCAGAATCCCAGGTGCAGCCTGAATCGCTGCAGCCGCGGCTGCGGGGTGGCCGGGGGTGGCCGGCTGTTTTACTGTACCGCAGCCGAGGCAGCTGGAGGATTAAGGCAAACATTCTAGAGCTTTTATAGCCAGGAGTGTTTTTAAGGGTCTTTCATGTACCTCTCTCCTTTCTTCCTTCGCTCTTCACTGAAACTAGACATTTTCTGTTCCTTTTGACGGGCTTCCTGTTGTCACACGTAGTGCCTGGGGCAAAAGGCCTGATGCCACTTGGTGTCAAAAGGCAGAAGAAATCGTAGGTGGCATGTTCCCCTTAGTTCATTCTCAGAAGTCTGCTTTTGTGAGAAGGCTTTCCGGCTCCTGGGTGACCTCTTTGCTGGGATCTAGTTTCCACTGCCATGTCTCTAGCCTCCTGCGGAGTCCTTACTCCAGGGTAAAAATCGAGAGCGCAAATTGGGGCGACAGAGAAACACACTTGGTTGTTTTCCACTTTTCCTGAGTTCTGGGGTGATTTGGCTTTCTCTGGGTTGTGATTTTGCTGTGGGGTCTGGGAAGGGAAGGTGGGCTCTGGGCTGGAGGGGCATGCTGCCTAGCCGTTACCTTCTCCGGATGGCACCATGTCAACGAAGGGCGGCTTTCTTTCCTCAGACTATTTATATCCACCATTTATACAGTCACAAACTCGTGGATGGGAAACAGGCTCTTTCGGAATAAAAAATTCTCCAAGACCAAATGCTTTTTGTCTTCTCCACCAGCTCCTAATCGCTGCCATGTGTGAGCGGGTATGGATTATGGCCCTACCTCCCGGGAAGTCGATTGAAGCTGTCTTTAGGAAATCTTGGAGCATTCTTAACAGCAGATTTTTGTCTCCCAGGTCTAAAAAACACATCCCAGGGAACAAGTCCACACTGGCACCAGGTTAGAGGGCACGGTCAAAGGTCCTGCGATCAGGTGCAGAAGCAAGGTTGGGTTAGAGGGGGAGGGTGCGCAGTCCCATGCGTGGCATCGGAATGGCCCTTGGAGGAGGCTGTCCCCGACCGCAGAGCCTGCGTGTCAGTTCAGGAATGCTGGGGTCTGAGACCCGAGTGCTGTTTGATAAATGTTCTCCTTCAGCTCTTGGGGTGTGAATCGGAGTTTCCAGTCATGCTAATAGTTTGAGAATGTTCCTCCAAGTATGGTGCTGACCGTCTGGGAAAGCGCTGGCGGGTTTTGGGGGGTTCAGACCTGACAGGCAGTTTGTGGGTGGAACGGTGTTGAATCCGGCCTTGCTCCTGCCTGAGTGGGAGGGTGCAGGCAGCCTCTCCATCTCAGGGTGCTGGAGTACCTCTGTCCTGGCCGCAGCTCAGCGGGGACACCAGGGCATGCAAGTACATTTCTCTGGCTTCTTTAGGAAAGCAGGACACACAGCCAAGGTTAGTTCGTCCATCTGTCCGTCTGTCCATTGGGCTCTTTCTCCTGCAGATAGAAGAGTGCTCATTTCTTCTCAGCTGTCTTCTCCATGGTCAGTTTGCTGCCTTGGCCCCACGGCCACCTGTGAGCAGGTGCGCGTGTCTTTCCAGGCACCGCAGGGCTGAGCTGGGCCGCACGCAGTGTCTAGGACTGCGTGTTTTAGCACCAGTCCGTGCACTCCTGTTACTTGGGGCATGAGCATTTTTGTTTCTTAAAATGTTTTTGGTCTTTGTTGTAAAAATATCTGTGGAAGAAATGCTGGAGTCAGCAAATACATTTATCGAAACATGTTGCACACAATGAATAGGTACAATTTTTGCAAATCAAAATAGATTTATTTTAGAAAGGAGAAATGTTGGAGTTGATCATAATTTCAGTTCTTAGTGGGAGACAGTATTCCTCATAAAAAGTTGTACAGTTTAAACTCCAAATCTTGTTTTTTTTTTTTTAAAGTTTATTCTATTTTTTTATGTGGTGCTAAGGATCGAACCCAATGCCTCCCACACATGCTAGGCAAGTGCTCTACGCCTGAGCCGTAACCCCAGCCCTAAATTCCGTTTCATCAACTGAGGAACATGATTTTAAATAAGTACAACTTAGCCTTTAGAATATTTGTTTTATTTGATTCTTGTTAGTGGTGTTTCATCTTTTTCAATTTTAAGCATGTATGTTAGTGGATGGATGTGTAGAAATACACACATATGTACATTTATTTAAACTCACATTTATTTAAATAAATATGTATTTAACCCCATAGTCCACTTTAATCAAAGCTGCAGGAGAAAATAAGATCACTGAACTAGAACCTGACCTTGTGGTTGCAGTCTTTTCCCCGTTGATCCTGGGGATGCCAAGGCCTGGGCTGGAACGTCTGGACATTTCTGCTGAGGGGAGATTCACCGTGGAAGGTGTGTGGCTACATGATTCGGGCTAAGGGTGAAGAGAGGGCTTGCTTTAGCCCTGGACAGTTTTGCTTCCAGACTGAAATTCAGATTCGGAGGTGGGAAGGCACTATCCGTTAGCAGTCCGCAAGGATACCTGCGTCCTCCGACTGTTGGGGTCACAGACCACAGTCTTTCCCGAGGACTGAGCTGCAGAAACTTGTGCTTTAAAGCCAATTTGCCTTCTGCATGCAAGGATCTGCTTTTCAGAGCCTTAGAAAAGCATCTGGCAAGTGATTTTCTTCTCTTTGAACAAAAGTGAATCCTACACACAGCTGTTACTGGAGAGCAGTTGAGTGATGGCATTCATTAGTTTCCCTTCCCGTTTTTAAAAGCTGATACATAAAAATATAAAAATCAAACACATTTGTGGGGTACAATATGACGCTTTGATACACATGTACTTGGTGTAGTGTTTAAATCCATTACCCCTTCCCATTTTAAATCTCTGTTAATAAAGATGTTTATCTTTTAAAAGAATCATCAAGCAGTGGTTTCATAAATTTAAAAAAGATGGCCAATTTTTGGAGAGTCGGGCCCATCCAGACCCTGGCTCTCTGGAATGCCCAGGTTATTACCCGGCGGTATCACTTTCCACTGGTGGCCCTGATACACTGACGGTTTGTTTTTCTGCAGCTTTTTGGTCCATAAAAATGCAATGGAGGTCAAAAGTCTGTAATTTCAAATTCTCCCATTTGGGTGTATTTTCCTTCCGTGATGTTGGGTTGGGTGTGGTATCTCAGATTGGCTAAATGAGCTCGTCAGAGGAGATGGCCTTTTAAAGGCCGGTAAAGGCCGGTCACCAAAGTCTCATTGCAAAACAGTTTTGTCAGGAGGCAGGAGGACAAGACAGCCTTTCTGATCCTTTCCAGGCTTTGCGGTGTTCGCGCTGGTCTTGGCAAAGCTGTCAGACTACAAAATAATTTGATAAAGCAATTAGACTGAAAAACAAATTTTAAAAAGACTTTTTACGAGGTTCACATCAGTGTATCCTTTACTAAGAATTTGTGATGATTGCCATGTTCATTATTATACTGGGACAACTTAGAATTGTCGATAGGTGCAGCTTCACAGTTGAGTACAATGAAAGAGTATTTCACTTTCTGCTTACTTTTATTTACTTCAGGCTCTTTCTCGGATTAACTTTACTTTCAGTTTGAGAATCATGATTGCAGCGTGTAGGAGCCGCACATTTACAGAAGCTGCATTTTCCAAGTGTGTGTGCTGTGTTGTCTGTTTAAAATCTCGCTCTCCATGTGGCCCTTGGGTTTCCCTGTCAGCTCACATATTCTCTTGCTCCATAGTGCAATTAAACCATAAGATACTGTCTTTGATGCAACTTTATATTTGTCACAAAGTAATTTAAATGTTGCTTTATGTAATGTGTGTGGAGTGGGATCCACCTGTCTCATCCTGCCAGGTGAGTGCTCTGCCCCTCTCTCCATTCCAGCCCTTGCTGGTTGCTGTCCTGGGGAACCTTAGAGCACCGTGTCTGTGTCGGAGTCTGGCAGGATGGACCGCAGGCCCAACAGGAAGCCATGGACCGTCCCTTTCTGCTTCTCCAGTTTTTTGTTAGAATATACCAGCCCTGTCTCAGACATGGCTCAGAACGCAGTGACGCCTGGTGACAACTGCATTGTGTGTCTGCGTGTGTACTTGTGGCCAGTTAGTACATTTGTTTTGGTTAATTCTCATATTTAAGGAAAGCTTTTTTTCTTTTGAAGTAGTTGTTGAACTGTGAAGATAAGCAAAAGAAAACATTTTGCAGAAAATTTCAGATATACAGAAGTCAGTGGAGGAACCCGGTGAGCTCCCGCGTCCCCCTCAGTCCCCTCTGCCGTTACCGACATTTGGCCAGTCTTATTTCCTTCATTCCTGCCGCTCCTTCTGCTGAACTGTTTTGAACCAAATCCCAGATATTGTATTTCTCATCTGTGAAAATTTAAGTATGTGTCTCTAAAAGGTAAAAACTTTTTAATATTTTATCTTCTTTCTTGATCACAAGACCTGTCACCCCTCAGGTAAAGCAGTTCCTTCCCATGATCAGATCTAGTTGGACTTTCTGTTTCCAGGTGGCCTATGTGAAGACGGGCCCTTTGTAAAACACACGGAGGAGGAAGAAACTAAGATGAGCCATGGTGATTTTTAGGGGGAAGGGATCTGGGAAGCTGATTTCTGCATCTCTTTGAATGCAATATTTAGCCCCTTTTCATAAGGCCATTCTGAAAACAGCAGCAGTTGTGGTAACATGCAGAACAGCCCTGCAGGCTGAAGTGCGTGGACTTTGTTCTGGGCCTTTCAGAGCTAGGCAGGAGCTTCTCACCCTTCCTTTTCTGCATGCTAAGTCGGGGTTTCCTTAGAGGGACGGTATTGATTTTTGCTCGTATGCTTTCGGTTCGGGTTGACGTTTAGCCTTTGACCCAGCCACTTTCTTACAATAAACAGTTTGTTGATGAGAGCAGCTGCCCAGCAGATTGTTTCCAGATTGTTCTCTCGTGGCTGAGGACGGAGTGCACCTTACCAAGAAGTCGGGCGGCTTGAAGCTGACGGCTTCCACTTCTTGTGCTGCCTGCCTTTGAAGCCAGCTGTCAGCCTGTGATCATTCTTCTATTTATATCGGGAGAGATGGTGTGAATCTGGGCCACTAGAAATCAGGCCTCACAATCCTGAGCGTTCTCTTATTCTCTGAATGGCAGCAACATTTTCTAGAAGTTTCTGCCATAAGGAGCGTTTCCTTATATTCCAGTAAGAACTCCCAGCGTTCAGCATGTTTGGTGCTGTGTAGATAAGCATCAGAGGCTGCTTTATTTTATACAGGACTCTGCACTCCTGAAATATTTAAGGTTTTCTACACAATTAAGAATGACAGTACAGTCCAAGTGATATCTGCCTGTGGCTTGAGCCTTTATAATAGATCCTCTTCTCTTTCTTCCCTAGAGAGTGTGTGTGTGTGTGTGTGTGTGTGTGTGTGTGTGTGTGGTGGGGGTGGTGCTGGGGTGGGAACCACACACACGCCAAGCACTCTGCCCACTGCCCCTTTTCCACTTCTGACAGCGAGGACATCATTTTTACTTTGAGTGTAAGAGGCAGGTCATCTAATGACGTGGTAACTTACATGGCCCAAAGGCACACCTTAGTTTGGGGTTTTGTGCTTCCCTCCTGACCCCCAGCTGTTTCCTAGAATGGCCTGCTTGCTCTAGCGACCTTCGTTAAGAAGGGAAGGTCGGAGCCTTTGGCATCAGAGCCAACACTTTTTAGGGAACTGGCCACCAGGGGCTGCTGTCAGCATGGCGAGGCTGAGCTCACCTCCCTCGAGGCAAGTTTACTTTCTCTACAACCAGTAAATTTTGTTAAGCTACCAACCCTGGTTTCAGAACTCAGGTCTCACTACACAGCCTGCAGTCACCGAGCCCACTTAGGGCCCAGTCCTTGCAGCCAGCTATTACGTAGAACCTGGCCAGGATTCAAGACTGAAGATTAAGACCTGTGTGTTTTTCATTCAGTGCCAGTAAGCTGTTATTAACACACTGATCCCACGTAGACCGAAAAGCTTCATGAGACGCACTGGTTTTTGTACTTGGAAAAGTACGTCTTGCGTTTGGACCATTTCAGACCCGGGCTCCAGAGGGACGGCTCTGTGCAGATGGAATTCTGTGGTTTTGGGGAAGGGATCTTGTCCCCGTGTGGCCTCAGCAGCCCTGCCCCAGCACAGACAGCACTAGGGCTCCTGAGTCCAGCTTGAACGTGAACCTCCCCAAGGTGTCCTGCTTTGCTGTCCTGATTTTTTCACAGAGACTGCTCCTTTGATGATTCCAGAGTCAGCAACCCACTTTGGAGCTGGCTGGGGGTCTTGAGGTTCTGAAGTCAGTCCCTTCATTTTTGTTCCAGTTTTTTATTAAAAAAAATTAAGAAACAGAAAAAGGTAAAGGGACAGAATGCAAACCCCCCATAGCCTTCACTGGGATTTTCTACTGGGTGATACTTTGCCATATTTTTCTGATAGAGATGGTTTTTATGTTTTGTTTTAAAAGGTGGATGCATACGTTACTGCTTTTAAGTAAAAGCGCAGAACTTACCAGGAGTTATTTACAAGGGCTGGACGCCTTGATGTTTTTCTTCCTGGGTGCCTCGTGGGAAGGGTACCAGCAGCTTCCTTTTGCCTGGGTGGGTTTGTTTTGAAGCTGTGAAGGAAACCGGAGGCCCTTGGTGTGTAAGGGTTTCCTGTGACTCAACCTCAGGAGGGGCATGTCCATCCTCAGGTGAATCAGCAGAGATAAAGTCTATGTGTGTGAAGTTCTTACAACAGTAGATATTTTAATAGTCTTAAATCATAGAACAGTAAAAAAACTTATGACCAGATGCTCTGAGGATGAAGGTTTGCTCTTTTATGCCCCCAAAACGGATTCTGTCCCCTGTCTAGGGAAATTCCGAAGACCATGTAACATATATATTTTTTCTTTAAATTTCTTAAACCAGGTATTATGACTTGTGGTCAAAAATTATTTAAATACTGTGCAAATGCTGTTATATTATTTGCAGATATCTGTTCCACTAACTGTAATGCGAGACCTTTGAAGACTAGGACCGTGTGCTGTTGATCTTTGTGTGGTGTTTCCAGGTTGTTGCTTATTGCGAGTGTTTAGCAAGCGCATGTGTGAGACTCACAAAGCACTTGGGGGTTTCCTGCTAACGTATTGTGGGACACCCTCTTGGCTTCCAAGCCCACAACTGACCCACCTCTGGACAGGCCTGGAGGGACAGCCCGCCCTGCCTGGGATGGCCGCCTGGCCCAGTCGCTCTGTCACCCTGTATTCAGATGGAGCAGAGCATTTGCAGCAGCTGTGTGGGAGAGTTCGCCAGAGTTGGCTACGGATGTGTTGGGGAAAACCGGCAAGACGGAGCCAGGAAGAAGCTGGGAGCGTGTTACCTGTTACTAAAGATGCGTCCAGTCATCTTTATGTCCGGTACTGCCCGTCAGCGAGCTGCCCCTTCCTGTCCAGAGTGCATGGTGTCTCAGACCACGTCCTCTTAAAACTGAAGAGGTTCTTGCGTGTAGAGCTGCCTGCTGTTTGCTCACGTTGGACTCCTGCTCTCCCCTCCAGGCCCTGCATGGGTTGTTCCCTGGATTCTCTGAATTTTCCAGAGTGTGACAGGGACAGCCAGCTGAAGAAACGAACCTCTGCTAAGACAGCCTGGAGGAGGACGGGCTCGCCCTTCTCCCGGCCACTCCTTCCTAGCTACTTCTCTCCTTTCAGGTGACATCTATTTTAATACTGGAATCCTGGAAACAATATTAACATTTTAGTGGAGAATCAAACAATGGAGACAAGACTTGAAGCTCCATTTTGATAGAAAGGGGTGTTCTAGTTTTCTCTTTTTAAAAATGAAGAAACTGTTTGGGTATGGTAGCACGTGTCTGTAATCCCAGTAACTTGGGAGGCTGAGGCAGGAGGATTACAACTTAGAAGCCAGCCTCAGCAATTTTTTTTTTTTAAATATTTATTTATTTTTAGTTCTTGGCGGACACAACATCTTTGTTGGTATGTGGTGCTGAGGATCGAACCCGGGCCGCACGCATGCCAGGCGAGCGCGCTACCGCTTGAGCCACATCCCCAGCCCAGCCTCAGCAATTTAACAAGGTCCTAAGCAATTTAATGAGAACATGTCTCAGAATAAAATATAAAAAGGGTTAGAGATTGGCTCAGAGGCTATACACCCCTGGGTTCAATCCCCAGTATCCCACCCCTCCCCATAAAAAAAAAAAAAAAAAAAAAGATGACGATGATGAGGTCCGCAGTGCCTTGCAGGTCTCACTGCTGGCTGGTGGTGGCGCTGTTGGCCTGGTCCCATGCCCTGTCTCACAAGCAGTGCTCCAGAGGAGTCCAGCCCAGTCGACCAGTGACAGGCACACAGCAGACAGTAGTAGCAGGGCCTGGGACACACTCAGGTTTGAGAAGAGATGAAGTGTCTTAGTTTTTTATTGCTCGAACAAAATACCTGAGACCAGATAATTTATTTATTTTTAAATTTTCATGTTTTCATACTACAGGTTGAACATGGCGGGGTGGGGGGCTTTACCAACTGAGATACATCCCCAGCCCTTTTTATTTTTTTTATTTTGAGACAGGGTCTCACTAAGTTGCTGAGGCTGGCCTTGAACTTTCAACCTTCCTGCCTTTGCCTTCAGAGTCTCTGGGATTCCGGGTGTGCATCATTGCACCTGGTAGACTGGATAACTTTTTTGTTTAATTTTTTTGGTACTGGGGATTGAACACGGGTGCTTCACCATTGTGCTACATCCCCACCATATTATTATTTTGAGACAGGTTCTCACTAAGTTGCTTAGGGCCTTGCTAGGTTGCAGAGGCTGGCCTTGAACTTGTGATTTTCTTGTGGTTTTCCTGCCTCACCCTCTCTCTGGGATTATAGACCCACTGGACCACTGCACCTGGAAGACAGTCAATTTATAAAGGAAAATATGACTTAAAGTCGGAACCAAGAAGTTCAGCCGGAGGCTGGAAAGTTCAGGACTGGGCAGTAGCATCACCAGTGAGGGTGGTGGGGTGGCCGTGCTCCCTCAGCTCATGGCGGAAAGCAGAAGAGCAAGCAGGTGATGGTAGAAGAGCTGGAGCACAAGGGTGGGCTTGCTTTATGACAGCTGCCCTTATGGTAGCTAATGCAGACTCACAGAGTGATCGAGACTCGTCCCTGGAGAGAGGCTTTGAGCCCTGCACAGGGGTTCCACCCATGTGACTCAAAGGTCTCCCACGAGGTCCCATCGGGCAGCACTGCTGCACAGAGGAATTGAGATCCCAGCCTGTGAACTTGTAGGGGACACACTCAGACCGTGGCAGGAAGTGCTCACAGTCACTTTCAAGTGCATGTTGCCAGGCTGGTCCACTCTCGGCCAGTGGGCAGGCATTTCCCACCAGCACCCTGGGTGCAGTGTTCTTGGCTTTGCACCCCCACTCTCCCCGCTCTGTCAGAAGCCTGTTTGTGTTGGACTCAGACAAATGGCTGGCATAGGCAGGCTTAATGAGGGCCCTGGAGACGTCTGCGGATGTGGTGCCCCCACCGAGCCCCAGGTGGAAGTGTGCACCTCCTGTCCTAGTAGCACGGTGGAGCCTCGCAAAGCGGCCCTTTGTCTCCGCGCCCTCCGTGGCTTCCTCTTTGGTCTCCACAGTTGCAGAAGAGATCTCGCCTCTGACATGAGCCCACTTGGCCCAGAGGAGGTGTGAGGCCTGTAAAACGGCCTCGTTAGAAACGACTTATTCATTCCCCCCTTTACTGTTCCCCTCAAGCCCTTTGTGGTCTTCGCTAGTTGGCACGTAACAGAAAAATGCAGTAAATCCAGGGCCTTTCAGCCACCGAGCCTGAGCTATCACTTTACGTGATAAAAGGAAGATGGCTTAGCAGACATTTATTGAATGCCCACATGGACCGGGCGTTGGTGGGATCTGGAAATGACCAGGCCCGGTTCAGCCGTTGAGCAATTCCTAGGATTCGGATCGTGGGACCCTCCGTGGGAGATCCTTCAGAGCCGCAGAATTGCCATGGTAGATTTGGTCTAGGCACTGGGGAAAGATCTGGATGTGCGGAAGCTCATCCAGCACCCCGGGGCCAGCCAGTGCGAGGGTTAAGTGGTTAACCAGGGGTCCACACCGCCAGCCCTGAGCAATGTGGTGTTCCCTCCTGGAGGGTGTTGGCCACGACAGTCTACCCTGCTCTCTGTGCTGTTGGCTCTTCTCTGGGTGCCCTTCCTCTTAGTTCTGGTTGATTCTATTACTGGGATGCACTGGCTGGACTGATGGACAGAGTCCAGATCCGTGTCCCTACCTCTCCTCCTCCTGGCTAGCAGCTCCTGTTAGTGGCTCTGTCGTCCCCGCTGCTGGCCCTGGTGCCTCTCCGCCCCTCGTGCTTTGCTCCTTCGCAGGCAGTCCTTTGTTGAACTCTTCTCAAAGTGCCATCTCTTCTGCCAAAACCGGATTGTGGGGAGGTCAGCCATAACTCACTCACGTGGTAAAATGTGAAAATGTCCTCTTGGATCTTTGTCTAAGTAGCTGCAGTTAGTGGGTGGTGGATCCAAGCTTCAAATTCCCTCCACCCCACTGCCCAGCTCCCTCCACCCCACTGCCCAGCTCCAAGCCCTACCCATGTTTATCACTGCCTCATGCTTGCAGACCATGTGAGTGTATGTTTCTTTGTGATGCCATCAGCATTTTGGTGGCAGTAGATAGGCATTTCCTCTGTTGCTTTGTGTTGGGTCCCGTGGGTCTCCTGGCTGAGGCTTGTGGGAGAAGAATTAGGGCAAGGATTTAGGGGCCGGCAGATTTTATTTCATGGGTTCAAATTCCAGCGCCGTGACTTAACTGCCTGTGTGGTTTGGGCATGCCGTTAATGCTGCCTGAGGCTCCATTCGTCACCTGTGGGTGGTGCCAGTAATGCAGCGGTGTGGCTTGGGGAGGAGTGGGGACCCAGGTCCAGGGTGCCCAGCACAGTGCTCGGCAGGGAGCAAGTGTGCAACAGGTGTGGCATTCATACTGTTGGCAAGAGAGGCTGCTGGTCGCTTCTCGGTCCGGGTGGAAAGTCATTCTGGAAGAGACTTTTGTTCTGAGAAGTCCCTGAGTGGCTAAGGTGCCGGCTGGCCCAGGAGTGGCAGGTGACCTCACCGAGATCAGGGAGCTTCTTGGGAATAAAGGAATCGAGGCCTCCTCCCCCTTTTTCTCTCCTGATCCAGTATCTGTAAAGTAAGACTGCCACGTCAGCCATCTCTAGGGGTACAGTTCAGTGGTGTGAATCCCATTCACAGAGTTGTTCAGCCACCTATACTGTTTCCCAAACTTTTTTTTTATCACCCCAAATCGAAACTCTCCATTAATCAATTACTTCCTATTTCTCTTCCAACTTCCAGTTCTTGATAACTTCTGTTCTGCTTTCTGCCTCTATGAATTTGTCTATTCTAGGTATTTCATAGGAGTGGAATCAGTTATTTGTCTTTTGGTGACTGACTTATGTTACTTAGCATAATATTTTCAGGGTGCGTCCATGTTGTAATATGTATCAAAACTTCATTCTTTTTAAATTTATTTATTTATTTATTAAAGATGGGGGGGGGAGAGAGAGAGAGAGAGAGAGAGAGAGAGAGAGAGAGAGAGAGAGAATTTTTTAATATTTATTTTCTAGTTTTCGGTGAACACAACATCTTTGTTTGTATGTGGTGCTGGGGATTGAACCAGGGCCGCACACATGCCAGGCGAGTGCGCTACCGCTTGAGCCACATCCCCAGCCCTTCATTTTTTTTTTTTAAGCTGGATAATATTAAATTAAATATTATATCTCATGCCTGCCCCGCCCCCTTTGCATCTTGTTTATCCAGTCATCCGTTGATGGACACAGTTCATTTCCTCCTTGGCTGGTGGACGCTGCTTCTCTGAGCAGCGGCATACAGTATCTGAGTCCCTGCTTGAGCTCTTTTGGGTGACTGGGTGGAGCATAACTGCTGGGTCATATGTGAATTCTCTGTTTAAGTTTTTAAGAAAAAATTATAGGCCCTTTCTGTTTCGAGGGTCCGTGTTGCTAGACTCACTCTGATGAACTAGCATGTACCTAACTAGAAAAGTGTCATCACGGGCCCCAGGGGAGAATTTGCTGGATCGGGGCCAGATGAGTGGCCTCCACCAGATACCTGTGGAGGAAGGGCAGACGGTGCAGCTGGCCAGCTGGGGGACATGCAGGTCCAGTTGGAGAGTGTGTCCCACTTGGCCCCAGCCAGTGACTGCCATGTGGGAAGAGTTGCTGTGTCTTCAGGAGAGGCAGAAGAGGCGCTGTGAAATAGCCTCATTCTAAATGTTAGCCCTGGTTCGAAATGGGTGGACCAAACAAACCACATCTCCAGGTTCATCTTGGCTCCTGGGTGTCTCTTGTCGATGGTGGCCCTGAAGTCTGTGAGGGGACAGATTTCAGCACAGTGTCACTGAGGTCAGAAGCCCCTCTGGGCCCATCCACTGTGGCATGATGGTACTTGGGGTCAACAGATGAGCACTTGAGGAGTAGGAGCCCAGCCTTGGGAACCCAGGCTGGGAAGCCACCGTCCAACCAGGAGTCTGGCCAGCCAGGCAAGGGCAGCAGACCACAGAGGGGCTGGTGTGGCTGGGACAGGAGCGCCTGGCTTGGGGCAGTCAGGCCAGGAGGTGCACCTGTGGCCTTTATCCCACGACCTGCCTGATACCTGTTTGGCTGGATCCTGGTGCTGGGAATCACAGTCCACCTGAGAGCTGCCCAGTGAGCGAGCACCCCTGCCTTTAAGGAGGCCAGGACCCGGAGCAGGACTGCTGTATCCACAGTGCCATCTTCTGATGATGAAGTCACCTGTGCCGTGTGCCTTCATCCCTGAGTGTGACAGTGCCTGTGAATATTTTGTGTGTAAGATACACTGGTAAGAGCTGGGTTGTTTCTTTACGTTGACTAGTCTAGAAAACCAACAGAACTTGCTGTTGACTCCAGCTGCCCGTTTACATGGAGTCCCTGCAGGTCAGCAGGAGGGAGTCTGCAGCCTCCACTCTGAGCGCCTGGTGTGGCACCCCTCCTGACGCCGCCTTCCCTTGTACCCTCTGCTCTTCCCTCTCCGTTCATTTCTGTCGTGCTCCCTGATTGGGCTGGGGGCAGGGCTGAAGGGAGCTTTGGTGCACAGTGACAGGCAGTAGGACTTCCCACACTGCCCTGTCTCCTGCGCTCCCCACCCTCCTCACCATGGTTAGGTTACCTCTCTGTCTTTTCCTGGGGTTGCCATAGAAACGCCTTTTGTTTTCCTGAATTTGGGATGTGCTGGATTCTAGGAAGGGGCAACACAAAATCTGCTTTCCCGTTCCTGGGAAGTTCTTCCTCTCCCTTCTCCCAGTTCACCAGGCTCCTGTGGCACGAGGACACATCGGGATCCTGTGACCACGCATGAGCTTGCCTGCCTCCTGTTAGGTCAGGGGTTCCTCAGGGCAGGGTCACACTAAAGTCTTGTTGAATAAAGGAAAACCCAGTTTATCTTCTTACAAGCATAGATCTAGTTGCAGGGTGAAAGTAGAAGAAATTGAATTTAAAGGTCAACTTTTTTTGAAGATCTGAGGCATGTGATGAAGAAAGATCTACGTTAAGATCAAGCCTTCTTTTCAAGAACCATGTTAGGAAGATGGGATGAGTGCTTTATAACACTTTTAAAAGAAGGAAGTGGTTGGGGAGGAAATGTTGAGGTTTTGTGTTTCCTCAAAGATAAGTTGAGTAACAGTTTTTAACATACCACCTTTTGGGATCTCTGCTATTCATAATCTTTGTCATCCTTTACCAAAAAATGAGTTGTACAGTGTCTTACTTGTACCATCCACTTTTATTTATTTATTTAAATATGTATTTTTTTTTTTAGTTGTAGTTGGACACAATACCTTTATTTACTTATTTTTATGTGGTGCTGAGGATCGAACCCATCGCACATGCTAGGTGAGCGCTCTACCACTGAGCCACAACCCCAACCCCATGTACCATCCACTTTAAAAAAAAAAATTTTTTTTTTTTTTTTAGTTGTAGATGGACACAATGTCTTTATTTTTTTAAATTTATCTTTCTGTGGTGTTGAGAGCCACAGCCGAAGGGGCCCCAGCAAACTTCCAGCTGCCAGCTGATGATTGGCTCACAGCGGCCCCAGCAAACTTCTAGCTGCCAGCTGATTGGCTCCTCTGCGGTGATGCTCACTGGGCTGTTTCCCTGCCCTTTCAGACCCCGGAGCTGCTCATTGGGGGACTTTTTTTGGCTCTGCCCATGCCACCCAGCCAATCGGCCTCAAGAGTAGGAGGGGTGGGGGAGGTGGAGAGGCTTGTGGGAAGCTGGTGGTGGCAGTTGGGCTCTGAGGGTTTTTCCTGAGGAGCTGTGTGGTATGGTGTGTGTGTTCTAAAAATAAAGTTCGTTTCTTTTGACAAGTGGCTCCTGAATTGTGCCTAGCCAGACTGCAGCACTGTGGTACTGAGGATGGAACCTGGGGCCTCACGCGTGTGAGTTAAGTGCTCTACCACTGTTACAACCCCAGCCTGTGTACCATCCATTTTTTAAAAAAATTTATAACAATTTTATTTTTATACCAAATTATTAATTTCTTCAAATAGTGTAATTTAAAATATTTTCTTTCTGGGGCACCAAGGATTGAACCCAGGGGCGTTTAACCATTTAACCAGACCGACAGCCCTTTAAAATTTTCTTTTTATTTAGAGACAGGGTCTTGCTGAATTGCTTAGGGCCTTACTAAGTTGCCAAGGCTGGGTTTGAACTTGTGATCCTCCTGCCTCAGCCTCTTGAGCTGCTGGGATGACAAGTGTGCGCCCTGCATCTGGCCTCCGTAGTGAAACATTGAACAATTAGGCCGTGCAGAATGCATGTATCAATGTCACATTACACACGTACACTGTGTAGATGAGTGGGAACATGTAAGGGGCAGAACCCAAGTGGGCCTGTCATCTAATGCCAGTGTTTCTATCTGTGTGGCTTTTCCTTGACTTTCATTTAGTTGTTTTCCCTCATTATTTTTTTCCTGATTTTTAAAATTAGAGCTTGATAGTTTTACATAGTAGTTGGCTTCTTCCCAACAAACTCATACGTGCCTGGAGTCAATGTTGGTTCACGATCCTCCCCTTTTCCTCTCTTCTTCCTGCTCTCCCTACCCTCTCCTGTTCTCCTTCCTCTACTCTACTAGACTTCCTTTCACTTATCTATTAATTTTTATTTGATTGATTTTTTATGATATCCTATCCTCTCCCCTTTTCTGTTATTTTACTCTGGCTTCTACATAGGAGAGAAAACATTTGGCCTTTGAGTTTCTGAGGTTGGCTTTTTTCACTTAGCACGATAGCCTCCATTTCCTTCGTTTACTAGCAAATGCCGTAATTTTTCATGGCTGTGTAGAACTCCATTGTATGTATATACACCACAATTTCTTAATCCTTTCATCTACTGACAGGCATCTGGGTTGATTCCATAATTTAGCTACTGTGAATTGTGCTGCTATAAACATTGATGTGACTGTGTCTCTGTAGTATGCTGATTTTAGATTTCTTAGAAAATACCCAGGAGTGTGAGAGCTGGGTCGTATGGTGGTTCCATCCCTGGTTTTTTGAGGACTTTCCATTCTGCTTTCCAGAGTGCCTGTACTAGTCTGCAGTCCCATCAATAAGCTGCCAGCGTATCTTTTCCCCTGCAACCTCTCCAGCATTTATTGTTTTCTGTATTCTTGACCATTGCCATTCTCATTAGAGTGAGATGGAATCTTAGTGTAGCTTTTTGAAAGTTACCCTGATATTTTGACCCTTATTTTATTCCTATGCAGTGCTGAGAATCGAACCCAGTGCCTCACACATGCTAAGCAAGTGCTCTACCACTGAGCCACAGCTCTTGCCCCCTTAGTGTAGTTTCAATTTGCATTTCCCTGACTGCTAGAGAAGTTGAACATTTTAAAAATGTATTTGTTGGCCATTTGTGTTTCTTCTTTTGAGAAGTTTCTTTGAGTTTCTTTGCTCACTTATTGATTGGGTTATTTATTTTTGTGGTATTTAGTTTCTGACTTCTTTGTGTCTTCTGGATACATATCCAGCCCCCTACTGGAAGAGTAGCTGGCCAAGATCTCCCATTGGAGGCTTTCTTCACATTCTTGTTTCCTTTGCTGTGCAGAAGCTTCTTAGTTTGGTGGCATCCTGTTTTTTGATTCTTGGTTTTTTTTTTTTTTTTTTTTTTTGACGCTTTAGGGGTCTTGTTAAGGAAGTCAGTGCCAGCACCTATGATGGAGTGTTGGCCCACCTTTCCTTCCAGCAGTTGTGAGGTTTCTGGTCTATTTCCTAAGTCTCATTTTGATTTGAGTTTTGTGAAGGGTGAGATTGGGGGGGGGGGTCTAGTTTCATTTTTTTACATAAAACGATCCAGTTTTCCCAATACCATTTATTTAAAAGGCTGCCTTTTCTTTAAGATATATTTTTGGCACCCGTCAAATAGCAAATGGCTGTAGGTATGTGGATTTGCCTCTGTGCTATTTATTTTTTTATTTCTAGGGATTGAACCCAGGGGAGTTTAACCACTGAGCCACATCCCCAGCCCTTTTTATTTATTTATTTCTTATTTTGAGACAGGTTCTCACTAAGTTGCTTAGGGCCTTGCTAAGTTGCTGAGGCTGGCTTTGAACTTGCCATCTCCTGCCTCAGCCTCCTGAATTACTGGGATTGCTGAATTACTGAATTACTGCTTTGCTTTTCTTGCTTAGTATTGCTTTTTATTCTTCCAGATGAATTTAAAAAATTTTTCCCCTAATTTTGTGAAGAATGTCATTGGTATTTTGAAGGGGATTGCAATGAATCTGTACATTGCTTTTTTTTTAGTATGGCCATTTTGACAATATTGCTTCTGATTTATTAATTTATTTTTGCAGTGCTGGGGATCAAACGCAGGGCCTCCCATACCGCGACACACGTGCTGTACCACTGAGCCACACCTCCAGTCCCAACAAGGTTTACTGAGCACTCAGATACCAAGCGACGCAGTGTACGCTGATGATACTGACCCCTACTGGGCAAGGCGGGTCAATATCATCAGCGTAAAATGGGATGTTTTTCCATCATCCAAGTCTGATCTTTTTCAATTTCCTTCTTCAGTGTTCTATAATTTTCATTACAGAGCTCGTTTCCTCCTTGGTCAGGTTAGTTCCCAGGTATGTGATTGTTCTGAGGCTATTGTGAATGGGATGGCTTTCCTGATTCCCTCCTCCTCTGAATCACTGTTGGCATGTAGGACGCTGTTTACTTATGGGTTTGGATCTTGTATCCTGCTACTTCGCTAAGCTCACTTGTAAGCTCTGGAAGTCTTCTGGGGAGGATTTGGTATTGGGGTATAGGATCATATCATAGAACAGAGAGAGTTCGACTTTTCCTGTTTGTTCTTCTTTGGTTTCCTTTTCTCACCTGGTTGTTCCGGCTAATTTTTTGAGGGCTTTATTTAATAGGAGTGAGGAGGGTGGACGGCTTTGCCTTGTTCCTCATTTTACAGGAAGTGCTTTTAGTTTTTCTCCATTTGTTATGATGTTGGCTTTGGCTTTGGGTTTGCTGTAAATGTCCTTGACGGTGCACCATCCACTCCTAATGTGAGAGGGGAGAGAAGGTTCCTTAGAGAGGAGAGGTTGACTGAGACACTGGGTGACAAGGGTTTGCACATCAAGGGCGTCTGGTCTGGGCCCTTGCTGCCCCTCTTTGTCAGCTGTCCCCAATTAGTGCTGCATTCCTCAGTGTCTTCAGGATACTTGGTTTAAGGAGGCTGCTATTAAAATGTAGCTTCCTCAGGAAGATGTTATTCTGCAACACTTGAACAATCAGTGGACTTTATAGGACCTGGACATTTTGTGTTTGCCTTTTCATTAGATTAGGATTTTTTTCAGGGCAGGGTCACCTCTTTTTTTTTTTTTTTCCTTCTTCTGGTAGAACCAGGGATCAAACCCAGGGCCTTACACATGCTAAGTAAGCACTTTACCTCTGAGCTACACCCAGTTCTTTTGGAGATGGGGCTTGGCTGACTTGCCCTGGCTGGCCTCAAACTTTTGACCCTCTTGGCTCAGCCTCCAGAATAGCTGGATCACAGGTGTGCACCGCCTTGCCCAGCAGGGGTCAGTATCATCAGCGTACACTGCGTCGCTTGGTATCTGAGTGCTCAGTAAACCTTGTTGGGACTGGAGGTGTGGCTCAGTGGTACAGCACGTGTGTCGCGGTATGGGAGGCCCTGCGTTTGATCCCCAGCACTGCAAAAATAAATTAATAAATCTTAAAAATGACAATTTTTTGAATAGATTAAAAAAAAAGAGTTGGGTCATTTCACGTACTCACATTCCATGAGAGTAGACATGTATTTTCTCCTGTTTCCTTGAAAGTGTTTAAGAATGAGACACCCATAAAAGGCTTGCGTGCCGTGTCTATGATGATTCATTTTCTGATTTATCGCTCTGGTTGCCTAGCAACTTACAATGTTATGACCGAAGCAGGATTAATCTAATTATTTACAATGGGCCAAATGTGTCTGAGATAGAAAGCCTTTATAGGTTAAGGTTGGTTATTCTTTGTTTCTTGGCAAAGGAGCTCCAATACACAACAGATTCTATAATAAATATTGTGAATGTAATGTGACTTAGGCGAGTAACTGAGCGGATAAGACCACAAATGGCTGGAACAGCTCTGGAGTGACAGGGCAGTGCGATGGGGCAGCGAGCTGTGTGTGCCCCATCTTAGCCGCAGGCAGAATAGTGTTTACACCCCCACGGAGGCACTTGTGTGCACTGTCTCTGGAGGCACATGTTCATGTTCTGGACCTCAGTGAATGTCATCTCATGGGTGTTATTATTTTTGGTGTTGCACAGTCTTTTTTGAGGTTTGCTTTTTTAAAAAAACCTCTATTTAGGTATGATTCACATTTAAGAGAACGTACCATTTCTGTGTACTGCTTGATAAATGTGGAGAGTTCGTTTTAATATTCTGACTGCAAGTCCTCTTCCTGACATATATATTGCCAATAATTTTCCCTAGTTAGTTGCATGTCTTTTTGATTTTCTTGATTTTACGTCTTCTTTTTCTCTCTGCTATGGTGCTGGAGCGGAACCCAGGGCCTGCACATGCTGGGCAAGGCCTGGGCTAGGGTTGGAGTGTACAGAGGAGCTGCCCCCAGCCCCTTGACGCTATCTCTGGGAAGCACAGTATCACTGATCTTACTCTCCTTGGAGGTCTAGAGTATCATTTTTTCCCTTTTATGGTTCGTGCTGCTTCTGCTGTGGATTCTCCTTGCAGCAGAGCCCTGTCTCCAGTGACTGTTTCACCTACACCCTTGGCTCGGCCTTTGTGCCTCACCCTCTGGCTGTGCGGCTGCGTGAGGCGGGACAGAAGCCCCTGGTGTGGGCTGGGGATGTGGCTCAAGCGGTAGTGCGCTTGCCTGGCATGCGTGCGGCCCGGGTTCGATCCTCAGCATCGCATACAAACAAAGATGTTGTGTCTGCCGAAAACTAAAAAATAAATATTAAAAAGTTCTAAGAAAAAAAAAAAAAGAAGCTCCTGGTGCGAGGCTCCCTGGCCTTGGATGGCCCTGTGCTTCCAGCTGCTGCCGTGTCCCCCCACTACATTGTTTTCTCCCTGCTCGGACCCCCACCCCCTGCTTCCTCTTCTTCTCGCTTGGCTGATGCTCTTGCTTCCTCCTATGGAGAGAATGAGTAGGTGGCTAATATGTTTTAGCTGGACCCACTGTTTTCCCAGTAGCTGTTATGGATTGGATATGAGGTGCCCCCCAAAGCCATGTGGGAGCCGATGCAGGAATGTACAGAGGTGAAGTGATCAGATTGTGAGAGCTGTAACCTGATGAACCCACTCGCTGGCTTAACAATCTGAAAGGACTCCTGTACTGGGTGGAAGGAACCTTAGGCAGGTGGGGTGTGGCTGCTGGAAGAAGGTCCCCTGTGGTGTGCCTTTGGGTTGATTTTTTTGTCCTTGGGCTTTGCCTGTTTCACTGCTTTCTGGGAGCCATGAGTGGAGCAGCTGTCCTCCGCTGCCCTTCTGCCTTGATTTTCTGCCTCACCTCCATCCCAGATCGAGGGAGCTGGCCAGTCCTGGACGGAACCTCGGAAACTGGGAGCCAGAATAAATTTTTCCTCTCTAAGATGCCCTGGTCAGGTATTTTGATCACAGTGATGAAAAGCTCACTAAGCCAGTAGCTCGTGTTCATGTCACCACTCTGAGAGCTCCTTTTAGTTATGTCCATCCTCAAACACGGAGAGAGGGAGAAATGGTGAGACAGGTACGCCACGCGCCCTTCACCTGTCTCAGCAGTGACTCACACTGGCCTCACTGGCTTCTTCTGTTTGGCAGTCAGTCATCGATATTACGACATACACACATTTAAAAAAAATGAAGGGTGTCTTCTTTTGCCACAGTAGTACCCTTGTCACACCTGTTAAACGGACAGGAGTGAATTCTGTCCATATTCAGGACCCCAGATCATCTCACGGAGCCTTTTCCAGCTAGTTGGTTGGAACCAGAATCCATCAGGAACCACTCCTTGCATTTCCTCCTGTCTTTCCTGTCCCTTCTGATCTAGATGGGACGCCCCCTGTGCTTCTGCACCACACGGCCTTTCCCTCCTGACATGGTTGGAGAGTCCAGCCAGCTGACCTGTACTATCTCACTTCCTGGGTTTCTTCTGATGGCTTCCTTTTGAAATCATTTCTGCGGTTCCCTCTCTCTTCTGTGTTTCTGGCAAATAGGAAATAAGTTTTAAACATTGATTAACGGGGGCTGGCAATCCTGGATTTGATCCCAGCACCGAAGGGGGGAACATCAGTTGAATTTGTTTAAATTAAATTTCATCTTCAAAGCTGCTTCTCGATGACCATGTGGAATTTGGGGCACACTCTTGATGTTAATGGGAAGGTTGCTTTTTTTTCCTTTTGAAATACCTGGTATTGGCGAGAGGATGCCATAAGAGCCTGCATCTGTTTCGTGCCAGCCTCTAGGGATGAAGACTCCCCTGAAGCCCCAGTTCCTGATGACCTCTGAGGTTTGGAGTAGAGTGGGGGAGCCTCCTCCCAGCTCCATTATGATTTCGGACATAGAATAGAGAGCCCTGTGTCTGGGTTAGATGGTGTCTTTTCTGGGTCCTGGCTTCCTCCCTCTCTTTGGATTTGTACCTGGTCCCCTTATTTTCTCTGTGTGGAAATTTGTTTCTTACCTGTTGGTGGCCAGTGCTCCTCTGGTTCACAAGAGGAAGCAGCGGTCCTCCAGGGCCTGAGATTGGTGGTCTCGTGTCTTAGTGCTTTGCATTCTGTGACTTCCTCTCCCTAGGGGTTTGTTTGTTTGCTTCCAAACAGGATAATGAATTTCCTGTGGGGCAAAAGATACACGTATTTTATAGATGCACAGAAGACTAGGGAGTTACTTGTGAATGCTAGGCGTGAAAGTGACTTCTGAAGTGTAACAGGTTGGGAAGTATGCTGACCTGATTTCCTTGGATCCTGGTTTCTGAAATTTATTTTTATGATATAATCATACTTAGTATCTTAGTCTATTTTCTGTTGCTATAACTGAATACCCAAGACTGAGTAATTTATAAGGAAAAGAAATTGATTTCTTACAGTTCTGGAAGCTGGGAAGTCTTTTTGAGGGGCCACATCTAGGGGCCTTTGCACTGGTGGGAGTACTCTGCAGTTAGAGGCCGTGCAGGGCTTCACATGGTGAGGGGACTTGCAAAAGGTGGCTATACTGCTTTTATAACAAACCCACTCCCGTGGTAACTAAACCTCTCCCTCAATAACTCACCTATTAATGGATTAATCCATTCATGAGGGCAGAGCTCCCATGACCCAGTCACCTCCCAAAGGTCTCACCTCCAAATGCCATTAATATATGAATTTGGGTATTAAATTTCCAATATATGAATTCTGGGGGATGAAAATTCAAACACAGCACTTAATGTATATTTTTATCATATGGTATAGTAGTTTAGATGTACAGAATATGTTAACCTAGTTCTTATTGGTCATGAATCAGGAAGTACTTATATTACCCAAATGGCATTTTTAGGAAAAACTCCATCATCTTATGAAATACCAAATTACAACATTTTCATTCCTTTTTTTTTTTTTTAATGACACAGGAAATCCGGGATCCGATTATGCAGTGGCTTGGGAGACATGTTGATCCTGAAGGAGTAATAAAATCCAGCAAGCTGTCCCTCAAATTTGTTTCATCTTACACATCTGAAATAGGAATCACTCCCTCTTCGCTACCTGTGATCACCGAGGCAGAGGTCTTCTCGTCAGAGCATTTTAACTTAGAGATCTATCGACAAAATCTGCAGACCAAGCAGCTTGGAAAAGTAATTCTGTTTGCTGAAGTGACCCCCACCACCATGAACCTCCTGGATGGGTGAGTCCTGCCCGGGCGCCCTGGCACCCGCTCCGGGGAAGCCTCTTGTGTTGATGGTTTTCTGTGACCCCAGCAAAGGAGCGGGGGGTGTGGTTGCACATGAGACATTTGAACAAACCTGTTAGCAAGGTAGATGTTCCTGTCTGAGGAGAGCTAAATGTAGGAATAGGAGTTTAATAAAATTGCTGGATCAGAGTTCTGTGTTTTATGGAGTAGGGGGAGGGTGGGGGAGGTTGTGATCTGTGCCTTGTGTCTTGCTTCCTTTAATCAAGACTTTCAGAATGTCCTTGGAGAAAAGAACATTATTGAAAAACAAAGCATTTAACAGGTGGCGTTATTACTCAGGTTACCATTTAACTTCTGTGCGGTTATAATCAGTGTCGAACATTTAATTTAGGATTTTTTCAGGAGCATTAGGATAGCAAATTTGAGTGACACCTAAGCTGGGTTAAATCGAAATAATTTGGAGCTTTGTATTTTGAAAATGGCTCTGGTCTGTTCTCATCCAGTGCATTTTTCAAGCACTCCGTAATCCCACTTGGATGTTTGAAGTTTACTTTATTGCAAGGTTTTCTTTTTATTTCTTCTGTCCTGTGGACTTTGATTCAAGATTAAAACATGGAAATCAGCTAAAAGGACTTTTTAAAAAACTCCCCACTGGCCAGTGTTCATTAACACTATTTTAGTTTAACAGTTGGGCTGTAGGGAGGGAATAAGAAAAGTATCTTCCCCCAGTGCACGAACAAAATTCAAGGACTGTAAGTTTCCCAGAACAACTGGGTTCACAGTTTCTGGGCCTTCACCGGGGGCCTGCATGATTAGACAGATATGTAATCAACATAGGGAAATATTTTCGCCTTTGTTCTGAACAGTAATTTCTGGAATGTAATGGCATGCCAGCAGAAGTGCCGTTTTTTCTGTGTGGAAAGGATGTGGGAGGATTGGCAGGCGGGTGCAGCAGGCAGGGCGGTGTGAGCCATGTGAAGTTCTTGTTGGCTAGTTAATTTGTGTTATAAAACTATCTTTTCCGTGTCCCTGGTCCCCCCGCTGTGCCCACATGCCACTTTCCCACTGCGGAAGGAAGAACCGTGTTCCCTCGGATGAACACACCCTGGGAGAATTCTCTGCTGCTCAATGAAGGCCATTCTCTCCAGAGGGGCCGCCCGTGACAATTAGGTTTCTAAATAAAAAAGCATGCGTATTGCTAAGCAAAAGATTTTGGGAGATGAAGTTCAGAAAGAAAACTATGGAGGTCGAGCTTCTTTACCTGCTGTCCACACTGTGTTTTAGGAAAAGACGTGAATACAGCCACGTGAATACAGCTCTCAGTAAGTTCTTTTCGGTATTGAACTTTAAAAAAACATTCTGCCCAGTACCCCTCCCGGGGCCTGAATTAGATGTGTTCCATGATTGCATAATTATGTCAAAATGGATCCTACTGTCATGTATAACTAAAGAGAACCAATAAAAAAAATTCTGCCCCAACAACATGGGTTTGTAAGAGTGTGTGACGGACATGAAGCTGCATAGTTGAGCTTTTCAGTACTAAAATGGAACTTTCCGAGGGATTATGAGTTTTCATCTTTACAAAAGAGGAAAGTCTTTTAGCTTTGCCCAGGGCATTTGGGAATCTGTTTTTCTTCTTGTCTGGTCTCTGCAGAGTATGGAGAGTGAAATGGCTTTGATTCTTAGCTTTTAGTCCCTCTGCTTGCCGCAGGGCAGATGCTAAGTAGTTGTTACCGGCCTTAGCTCTTATAGCTGTCCTTCACCCACTGTCCATGTGGGCTTCTTCCTGACGTCCCCGGGGAAAGTTACTCACAGACGCCTGTGAAGTCTGCGAGCTGGTAAGAGGTTCCTGGGGGCCTGCAACTGTGTTAGGAGCAGCTATCTGAGGAGGTCCCCCGGGCACCCAAAGGACCTGGAATTGTCCACTACAGGACCATGAGAGAAATAAATGAAATAGTCCTGTGCCAAGAAGGCAACGCTGGTGCTGTGTTCAGTCGCACTAGAGGAGACGACAGCGCATGGCTGGAGTGTGTCGGAAGCTGTTGCTTCTGCATTTGCTTTTATGTGCCTCCCGTCTGTCGGCTGATCTCAGACATGTTCATTGGATAGAGTCAAAGGCCACTGTCACAGCAGTGCACAGATACAATGCTGGGTAGCAGAATTTGCTGCACGTGGAATTGTTACTGCTTCTGAATGTTTATAAAAATGGGTGGTGCTTTTTGTATCATATGGGACATTTTCATGGGTCAAGAAGATGGCGGGAAGAATTTTCAAAACTGTAGACTGGGTTCCTTCAGTGCTTATTTCTGTACATGTATCACTTCTGTGACTGTTGAACAGCTTTTTCCCAAAAGGCTAGAAATTAAGTTAAGTGAAATTAGATATATGTCTTTTTTAAAAAAAATATTTTTTAGTTGTCAATGAACCTTTATTTTATTTATTTATATGTGGTGCTGAGAATCGAACCCAGTGCCTTACACATGCTAGGCAAGCGCTTTACCACTGAGTCAGAACCCCAGCCCTAGACATATGCCTTTATTATAAAGTTCTTAAAATCTTTTTTCTTTTTTGACCCTCCCTCCACCTCAGAACATGTATTAGCTAAAATTCTGAGTTCTCTTCCGGGAAGAAGGAATGAATACATAGTGGGAACCACCAATAATCTATCTCTGTTATAGTCCCAGATAGCCATGTGTCTCTTCTTCTTCCTCCTCCACAGAAACCTCCGGGAAGACACTTCCTCTTGGTCAGATTCAGGATATAGATATATAGCCTCTCCTCTCAGCTGGGTGTGGCTTACCGAGGCGTGGCACTCTGTTAGTTAAAGAGGCGAGCTTAGCGCGGAGTTGTAGCTCAGTGGTCTGGCACTTGGCTGGCTGCAGGAGGTCCTGAGTTCAACCTCCAGCACCACAAGCAACATCAGCAACAACTCAGACAAACTCCGTGCCCCAACACACCCAAGGACCATGCTGCCATGGTGGAAATAGGGCCCACTGGTCTCCAGGGCCTCCTGCACTGAGGCCCTACTGTGGCCTGCCCTCCAGAACAGCTCTCTTATCTGCTGTCCTTTGGGGTGGTGGCCTTGTCTTCTGCGGGGGTCATCCCTGTGCTACATCTGAAATGGATGCTAGAGAGGATGGGCTTCTGACAGCCACTTCCTGGGAGGGTTGGGGTCTGGGAATCCTTCTGAGCACTGAAGAATCACCATTCTGTAGACCCGCCTCCTGGGTCTGGGGAGATGTGTCTTCAGGGCTTCTGCAGGTCTCTAGCTGGTTTGCTTCTCACTGGTTCCATGTAAGTAGCCATCAAAGTTGTTGTCAGCAGACAGGTTTTCAGCTGAGTAACTCAGGTTTCTTAAAGGCCTCCGCACTCTGCTCTCCCCTCCTCTCCCTATTTAATGGCAGCTTCCTTGGGCTTGGGCGAGAGGCCAGCTCTGAATCGCATCCTGGGCACAGGCTCCTGGGCTCTCTGTGCTGAAGTATCAGTCCTCCCTCCTGCTGGATCGTAGTAGAGATGTGGAGGCTCCAACATAGATTGCAGGTTGCAGACAGAGATCTCCTTCCCCGTCAAACCCACAGTTTTTTTTCCACATTCTTGAGACTGGTTAAATCTAGTTGGAAGTCATTTCTCTTTTCAAACTTTACAGTGTCAGAAGATTTTTCAGAGCTATTTCTTGCAGTAACCCTACTGCTAACAGACTCCTGGTCTACCTCCTGAGATGCAGAGGCCAGGGCTTACTCAGAAGCTTCGCTGATGCATGACAGCAGTGCCCAATGGTAAACCTGCTCAGCCTGCCCAGACACCCCTGCCCAGCTCCTTCATGTCAGGCTGCATTTTTAGGCCTGTTCCGTGGCATGCACAAGGTCCAGGACTTGGGGCATCCTGTTCAGGTACCATCTTCTAGGAGTAGGTACCTGTCAGTTAGGATTAGGTTCAGCTGTATGAGACAGAGATCCTAAAATAAAAGTGGCTTCAACATGAAGTTTGTTTCTCTCCTGTAAATGAGGTAGGCTGAGATGGGCAGCCCAGGGGTATGAGTTGATCCATGACACCAGGGACCCCATGAGTCACTCTGCGCCCCCAGTGCGTGGTCCAGGATGGTGTCCCACCACTGACATTCTCACTGCAGCCAGTGAGTGGGAGGACAGAAGGCTGGGTGCCCATCCTTTATGGACTCTCCCAGAAACTCTACATGACCTTTTCGCTCATATGCCAGGACCTAGTCATCTGACCTACGTAATGGTTAATTTGAATTGTCAATTTGATTGGATCAAGAGATGCTGATGATTAAGAGGCTTGACGGTGTGTCTAGGAATGATTGTCGTGTGGGATAGTGAACTAAAGTGGAGACCCTCCCTAAGCATGGGTAGCACTGGCCAATAGGATGATGGCTTGGATGGAATAAATGGTGGAAGAACAAGGAAGCAGCTGCAGGTGCAACTCGATTCTTCTTGAACAGGTTCTTTTTAAAAAAAATTTTTTTTTGTTCTCAATGGACTTTTATTTTAATTGTTTATATGTGGTGCTGAGAATCGAACCCCGTGCCTCCCACATACTAGGCAAGTGCTCTACCACTGAGCCCCAACCCTAGCCCCTTGAATGGGTGCTTGATTGCTGCTGTGATCCTCTTGATACTTCACTCTCCCAAAGGGAACTCCACCAGTGATTCTCCAGGGAGTTTTCCAGAAGCCTTCGGTCTTGTGCTAGGGTAGCACTGTTGATCCTTCTTGTTCTGGGGCTTCTGCCTCTTGGACTTTGCAGCTCTGGTTCCTCCAGCTCTCCAGCCTGCAGACGGCCACTGTGGACTGTCCAGCTTTTGGTTGGGCGAACTGATCTGATAAATACCCTTCTTATAATTATACTTCCTGTTGATTCTGTTCCTCTAGGGAACCCTAATACAACATACTTATAAAAAAGACCAGGAAACAAATGTAGTCTGTGTAGGAGATGTCCATGAGTCCAGCTAACTTCAGCCTTCTACGGCCAAAGAGGAGTGAGGAGGGCACCACGGGACAGGTAGAAGTCTTTGTCAGAGGCATGTACTTTGAGTTCTAAGAGGAGGAGGTGGAGGCCTGGAACATCTGCAGGGTCTTCAGATGCACCATCATAGGTGAAGATAATTATTTGATGTGTAATACCAGCTTTGTTTCACTGCTTACTTAGGTCATTAGAGGCATCTTTCTTACATTATCATAAATCCAGGAGCATTTGGAAATTTCTTATCTGACAAATATTTGGTGAACATCACATTTTCTTCTTTGATTACAAATCCAGCTCAACGACTGTGGTGCTGCAGTAGACGTTGCCGATTTGCATTTGTTCCCTGGGTATAATGGCAGACTCATCTTGAGGCACTGAGCCACAGCCACCAACACCTCTGCCTCTACCCCCTAAACTTGGGACCATGTTGGTGATTCAGGGGAGGGAGTGGCAGGGAGAAATTCAGAAGTTGCTCGCTGATAAATAAATCCAGGCCATCAGAGGGTCTGTGGCTCCCCCGTCCAGAAGTAAAAGACAAAACCCAGGCTAGTGAGTGCTGTTCCCCCAGCGGCCTGCAGTGGCCGTGCTCCCCAGCTCCCGGGCTTAGAAGGGACCATTTTATGCTTTATCCCTGCCCCCAGCCATCTTCCCTGGCGTATCTTCCTGGCCACGAAACGCTTCTCCCACTCTGTGGTCAGGGCAAAATCTTAGGGACCCCATGCTCTGTGGGTTGCTAGCTTTGTTTGACTTGAGAGACTTTTATTTTTCTTCCTGTACTGTTTCCTGGTAGACTTCTCCGGGTCCAGTTAGCTCAGCTGGTTGGATACAGTCTCAAGGGCCTGGGCTCAGAACTGTCTGGGCAAGTGAGCTGCCCTGTGTTCCCCGGTCCCATCCTGCAAATGTCAGCGCTTGGTGGTGGGGGGGTCTAGGTGGGGGAGGGGGGTGTAGGGAAGTCCTCTGCAAATTCACCGCCACAGTTAGAAGGGCAGCGCCCCACGCTCACTCTGCCTACTGTGGGGGCCACCTGGCGTAGTCTGTGGTGGGTGATGATGGACCCTCTGCCATGGAGACAGCACAAGCCAGACCGTGGAGCATTCGAATGAGGGGTAACTGAGTCATTGTTGTTTTTGGAATCGTCTTTTACTTGACTTGTGGGATCTTTTTTGAGTGACTTACATCACGTCTCTGTCAGATAGCGAGACAGCTTGCATGAGAAGCCAAGTGTGTGACAAGCCAGGTGTATGCAGACTGACTTCTATTAATGTCCTCTGCAAACCTGGGCATGGTACATGCACTGGCCAGGGGTTGGCTATTTTTGTTTGTTAAAAATAGTTTAGATTTTCTTCTCAAGTTTTTGTCATCCTTCAAGACCCTTGGTTGTCCAGGCTTTGGCCTGCCTTCAGCTCTGCCGAGCGTAGCCAGGCACTGTCCAGGCGCTGGAGAGGTTAGGGTGGATTAGGTGTCGTCCTCGCCTTGTGAGACATTTGCAGTGGCACATCCTGGTGCATGGCACAGTTCCTTGGGTTGTGTACCCCATTCTTTGTCTGGAAGTGGGCACAGTGGGCACCTGCGGGGAGAGTGGCAGACGGGCCAGGCAGTCCTTGTGTGGTTCCTGTGTGTTGGCCGTTACTCCTGACAGCCTAAGGCTCACAGTCTATTGGAAAAGGCTGGAACCGAGATTTATCTTTAGCCCCTGACCTTGGCTGTGTCCCCTCCCTGGGCCTTGCGGTCCTTAGCTGGGAGGTCAGGGACATGGAACAGTAGATGGTTTCCATGCACCTGCAACTCGACACCTCTGACCCTGAGTTGCCATCACCAGCTTGCTATCTGCAGTGACCTCCGGTGCTCTCAGAGGACTGAAAAAGTTTGGGGCTCCGCCTGTGTTAGTTGAGGAAATATCATACGGGAGGCAGTTGACAAAGAGCAAAGAGAAAGGAGAGGAAAACAGTGGGATGGCCTGGCACAGTTTTCTGAGGAGGAACCTCCCTGGGGAGAATGGCTGCCATCAGAAGAAGTTTGAGTTCAGAGTTCAGGCCAGCCCTGCTCTTGAGCCCCGTGCTAGTGCATCTACTCTGTCCCGAGCGAGCATCTCCCCGTTCTCTGACTCTGCTCCATGAACTCCCTCCACTCCACACCCTCCTCCCCTGGAGTCCGAGCCTGAGAGGACAGAAATTGTGCTGGAACTAATTTAATGGCTGAGTGACCTCACAGTAGAGAAACAGCCGGATCCTAATAGGGGTCTTTGTCTACATTTCCACCCTGGCTGGTAGCATGCCAGTCAAGAGTCAGGCCCGAGACACAGGTGGAAGCGATTAGAGCTGTCATAAAGTTTGAAAAATTGATTCTGGAGGCGAAGTGAATAGATTGGACTTGACAGTGTTGTCCTAAAGATACTAAGGGAAAATTCTGTAGTTTAATTTGAAATCCCTTGATTATTCATTAGCTTTCCAGATGGCTTTTGTTGATGTTTTACATATTAATGCCTGTATTGTTTTATCGGGGTACTCTTAATGTGCACACAGGTAACGAGAAAAGAGTAAATACCTTGGTAAGTGTCCCAAATTAATGGGGTATTAGTGTAATTGTGAAATAAAGGTTTTTTAAGAAGTTGATTGCTTTGGAATAATTAGCATGAGTTTTTTTTATGGGCCAATTTAATACTTTAAAAGTGAAAAATGATCGGAGAGTTTTCCTTTATTTTAATGTTTACTTCTAAATTAAAGCTAGAATGTAATTCCAGCCTTTGACTTTGGAAGCGGTCATGACTGAAGGGTTATTCTGGTAAGTTCGCCATCAAATTTATTTTGTTGTTCCAATTCAACACCTGAATAAGTTAACCTTTCACATGCCAGACCCCCGAAGCTGAGTTATTTGGTGGTCTATTGTAGGTTATAGATGCCTACACATTCATTTTTAGTGTTCTAAAACAGCTTAATTTTACATTTGCAACTGAGTTTTTAAAGTGGGGCAAAGCTTCTTAGCTGTTCACCACCTGTGAAAGTTACAGTGGGTTCTATTTAGATGACATTTTCATCAGAACCGAGCCTTGGGGTTTCTCTCCAAACATCAACGTCTTAGTTCCTATTGCTGGAGTAAAGTGTCATCTACCAAGCAACTGATAACAGAGGTGATTCCTCACAGTTCTGGGGCTGAGTTGGAGATCAGGGTCCTGGTGCAGACCCTCTTCCGGGTCCACAGACTATGACTTCTGGGAGTTGTGGAAAGGAGGTGAGAGTGCTCTTTGGAGTCCCTTTTATAAGGGCATAATGCCCTTATGAGGGCTTCTCCCTCATGACCTGACCTCTTCCCCAGGGCCTCACCTTCTTGTGCCATTGTGCCGGGGGCAGGGATGGCACATCTGAATGGGAGTGGCGTACATTCAGCCCACTTCAGTGGACCACAGTTTAACTAAAGGACATCCTGAGACAGCCCAGGCTGTATTGTACAGAGAAGTGCAAGTAAGTGTGGCCAAGAGGGCAGTGGGCATGGTCTCCTGCAGGTGAGGCAAGCCGCCCAGCTGTGGCAGGACTCAGCATGCTCGAACACAGTTGAAATCTGCTGTGGTGATGCTGTGATCGCAGCGACTCTAGAGCCTGAGTCAGGAGGATTGCAAGGTTGAGGCCTGCCTCACCAACTTAGCAAGACCCCGTCTCAAAATAGAATAAAAGGACTGAGGGTGTGGCTCAGTGGCAAAGGGCTTACCTTACTTAGCATGTACAAGGCCATAGGTTTGACCCCCAGTGTCACAAAATGAAACAAACAAAATACAGCTGAAGTTCTTTCAAATCTGCACACCATCTTTAGAATGTTCTTAGTGGTGGCAGTCTTGATCTGTTGAGAGAATTTTTTAGACCATCAGGAAAAATAGTAGATGGTAAGTAATGTGGCAGGCTATCCATTGTGGGAAGTGCTTGTAGGAGCTGGTCCTTGCCCACGGCTCACTCATGCACATTATGTAGGATAGAATATTTTGGCTTGCCTCCTGGCTTGGATCTTGGGATGGGTCCTGCTGCCCTGGGTTGGGATCCCAATTCCACTGTGTACTAAAGCAGTAACCCTGGAGGAGTTGGTAACCTTTCACACCTGTTTCTTTTTCTTTGTTTCTTTTTTTTTTTGGTGCCGGGGATTGAACTCAGGGGCACTCAACCCTAAGCCACATCCCCAGCCCTATTTTATATTTTATTTGGAGACAGGGTTTCACTGAGTTGCTTAGCACCTCACTATTGATGAGGCTGGCTTTGAACTCAACAATCCTCCTGTCTTAGTCTTCTGAGCCGCTGGGTCATACCTGTTTCTTTATCTGTCTAATGTAGTTGGAAATAGTTTGCTGTTTTTTTTTCTCTTAAGTTTACTAAATTAATTTCTCTTGAGCACCAGTTGTATGCAGGACCCTGGGCTAAGGCTTTTGGGCCCAGTGGGGAATAGAACTGATCGGGTCTCCCCAACTCCACTCAAGGAGCCTCACTGGGTGGGTGAGGACAGTTGAAATATATCTGCCAAGCTCTTGGTGCACAGTTCAGGGTTACTGAGCTCCCGGCCTTTCAACCTTGTGCGATTCCATTTTGCCCTTTGACCTTCAGCCGTGGTGCTCTGGATGTTCATGAAACAAATGAGTGGGGTCTGCTCCCAGGGTTAGGATAGGCATTTTCTTGGGATGGAGTTTCCATTGCTGGTTACTATTCTGCCAAAAAGGTGTTCTCTTAGTCTAGTTTTCTCTGAAAGATGAGGAAACAGTCAGTTGTTCATGCTTGGATCTCCCTTAAGATGTGTGGAACACGTCCTCTTTTTCATTACAGTCTCTTGGCTTCAGCCTTAACCCATCACTTTCTCAGGTTAGTCACAGCAGACTCAAAGAGCCTGCCTCCCAGCCATTGGGACGTTTGCGGATTCCCTTGGAGGTGCCTGGGCATTACCTGCGTCATCCAGAGACTCCAGGCCTCCTGTGCCCACAGAAATGCAGGTGGAGATTGCTGTGTTTTCTGGACTCTCTTTAAAAACATTTCAGATATTTATGATGCTGCAGAATTGCTTGGTCATATGCTAGAGACTCATTTTGTCAGATGCCACTGTTACATTTAAACAAGTAGTCAACGACCACCGAAGATCCTAAAGCTGGGCTTGAGATTAGAACACGCAGTGGGCAAAGATGGCCGCAGGGACTTTGCTCCACTTTTCTTTGCTGTACTTCAGTTCATTTTACAGCAAAAGCCAGAGTGTTGATGGTGGTCTAGGTCCCAGGTCTGAGGGCTGGGAATGCCCCCCTCTGGTCCACAAGGTGCAGAGGAGTTGGTCCACAGCCTCGGGCCCATGGACTTGACTTTGGTGTATCCAGACTGAGCTGTGAGACATCTGGCTCCCACTGGGAGAGGCAGCCTGGGAGTGTCCTTGGCTCCCAGCCCCCAGCTAGCTCCGTGATGTCTCATCTTCTGATGGACACACCATAGCAAAGCCCTCTCATAGTGTGCCACATGCTGAGAAGTCCAAGGGCAGCATCATGTGAGGCCCTTTGCACAGTCGGTGGCACAGAGTGGGTGGTCAGCGAGCTTTGCTTGATCTGCTGTTAGCGGGTGAACTCAGGCGGGTGCTTTCTCTGCACGGAGACTGCTGATGGCCACGTACTTGGAAACTGTAAAAGTGAAGCTGGAGACTGGGTTCCAAGGGTCTGAGGCAGTAAGAAATAGATGATAAGGAAAAAGCCCGGGCTGGGGTTGTGGCTCAGTGGCAGAGCGCTTGCCTAGCACTTGCGAGGCGCTGGGTTTGATCCTCAGCACCACGTAAAAATAACGAAATAAAGATATTGTGTCCATCTACAACTAAAAAAATTTAAAAGAAAAAAGTAGCATTTTTCAAAAGATGGTCTGTGAGTTAACATTAGTTTCTAAGTTGGAACTTTCTAGATAGCCTTAGAATTTGGTGTTTGTAATGGTTCAGGTATGACAGATGAGCACCTATGCCCATGTGCTGTGGAGATAGAGGCTGAGCTCTGGCTTGGCAAATATGTTGTCGTAAAACTGTAAACTTGTTTAAAAAACTGTGAAAATGTGTGTTGGATAATCAAGCCAATGTTTTTCCTCCTGCTTAACTAAGCCTCCTCTCCCACTTCCGTCCCTCCCCTGACTTTGCTTTTTGACTTATTTAGAACATTTGTTTTTCTTCCGAATAAAACACTTACCTGCTTTGGAGGTGAGGAGAGTGATTTGCTCTCACCTGCCTGTGACTCTGAAATATCTCTGTTCTGCTTTGTGCTCTGGAGAGAAGCAGGTTCTGTTTTGCAGGAAGGGCGCCCGTCACCTGGAGACCCCGGACGCCACATTCCTTCTGCATTGCACACAGAGTCATTCATCATTTTCACTTTTTGTTTGGCTCTCCCACAAGAGCATTCAAATTAGTGCGCAGGAGAATGATGAGGTCATTGCCTGGCGAGAGGATTTCTTAGGCTGTGGGGAGGGTGGGACAGAAGGGGGAGGTTTGCCGCAAGGTCTGCACCTACCCCTTTCCTTGCCTTTGGTTACAGAGGTCACCTGGATGCTAATGTAGTTTTCACAGTTTAAAATTGGATAATACACATGTATAGAGTTCACCTAAAATGAAACTGTGCTGTAGGTAGCAGTGTTAACAATCTGGAAACCTTAGACCGCAACTTAATCTCGTGTCATTTCAACATACCAGCTGTGTGATGTTGAGTGAATCACCCAACCTCTCTGGGTTCATTTGCTCATCTGGAAGATGAAGGTTGTATTAGGTCTGTGACTTACCTTAAAAAAAATAAAATAAAACACCTTTTCAAACAAAGGAGCATATAGGACCCCAGAGTACAGATAGGCATAGGGAACTTGCTCAGAGGCCAGGTGCCTTAAGGTTTGGGTCTCAAGAGCACTGGACAAGAAGGTGTTCAAGGTCCTTCTGGCGGGGACACCCAGGCCCCGCTGCCCTGAGGGACATGGTTTTATTTTAATGATTGGCTGCTGACTGCTGATTGCATGTTATGCTCCGCCTTCTCCCCAGCAGGATTCGAGGCATGGGGATCAGATTTGATGAGTTATGAGTTCTAGCTGCCTCCTGAAGGTGCTGCCCACGCCAGGAGGAAGGGCCCTGCTTCTCTGGCTGCAGATGCCTGTGAAAGCCACCTGCACGCATGTCATTCATGACGCTTTGTCTGGAGCCCAACTTCCTGGAGTAACAGTAGTGACGAAGGAGTGACTGTAGTCCCCCTCTGGAACCCAGGGACATCTGAGTGGGTCCCACGTCCCCATTCAACTAAGTGTCCATCATGGGTGATTGTCCAGGTGGTATTCAATTATCTCCATTGGAGTTGTGATTTTGGAGAAGAAAAATCTGTTGGAGTCACTTCAGGTCCAAACACCCAGACTGCAGGGCGGGGTGACCTGCCTCCTGCTCTCAGAACCCTGGTGCTCTGGAAGGTTCCAGGAGTGGGCTGGTGGACCAGGTCCTGGCTGACCTTTAGATCTTGGAGTTTCACGGAAGCTTGCTTGGCTCCAAGAGTATAGGGTGCGCCTGGACTCAGGGTGGCTGGCGGCGTGTGCTGTGACGTTGGTGCGTGGTTTGTGGTGGGGGATCTAGAGGCTCTGGCTGTCCCCTGTCTCCCTGGAGTTTCCATTGGTGACCTTTTCTAAACTCATTTTCGGTATCCTTCCTACTTTTGAAAGTGATCTGTGGCACCTTCTCTTTTCTAAATGTAAGCAAAATGAGGTGTAATGTTGGTTTTTTGGCACTTGGTGACATCCACAAAGGTACTACGAGAAACTCAGAGGTGGCCGACAGGGGGAGCTTCTTGGGGAGGTACTTGAGAAGCCTCCTCTGGGGGCCTTTGTTTGAGTTTACCCACCCCCTTCTCTTCCTTTCTTTTTGATGCAAAGTATAAGCGGCTTCCAACCTTTGAAAGCAAGGTCCTCAGTCCTGTGAGGAATGAGGAGGAGAAGCAGCATTAAAAGATTTGTCTTAGAGCCTTAGTTCTTTTTTTTTTTCTTTTTTGAAACATTTTTTAGGTGAAGATGGACACAATACCTTTATTTATTTATCTTTGTGTGGTGCTGAGGATGGAAGCCAGGGCCTCCCACGTGCTAGGCCAGTGCTCTACACTGAGCCTCAACCCCAGCACCCCCAGCCTTTCAATATTATCTTACCTCCGAGAGGTGCTTTGCTGAAGTCCTCAGTTGCCCGTCTCCTCCAGCCTTCCACCAGCTCCTCACAGACCTCCAGTGTCTACTAGAGAAGATGTCCCCTGACCTACGGCCCCCAACTTCAGATGGTTTGATTTAGGATCTTCTGACTTGACAGTGGGTTTGTCAGGATCTAAATCCATTGTAAGTTGGTGAGCCTCCGTGATCTTGTTTCAAAAGGAAAATCAGTTTAATCTAATTCTTGGTAATTCTCTTAATTTTTAAAAATGAGGTGTGATGGTAGAAGGAGCTACCGTGGGAGTGCCGAGTTAAAGTTCCAGCTCTGGAGTTTACTTTGGGGCAGTTTGCTTATTTTTTCTTCTGGACCATTACGTGTAATCGGGACGTGAGTACCTGTATCCATGTCTGTGATTTGGATCCAATACATTAAATATGTATGAAAGTGCCAGTACAGTTCCTGACCTTTAATAGGTGCTTGCTAGTAGTAGTTGCCTTATTTCCTTGAATTTCTTCTGAGATAAGACGTCTCTGGTCAGTGCTATTTCCTTTGAAAGTATGAAACTTCATGTTTCTTTTGGCTTCTGTCTGGTTGGCAGTAACTTTCAAAGATCAGCCAGAGTGAATGTAATTATATCATTCTCCTGTTCTCGAGTTCTGTGAACTTGAAACTAGAACAACAATAATTATCTAATCTGAAAAGTAGAGAAAAAGATTTAAAAAATAAACAGAGCCTCAGGGACCTGTGGGTGATACCAGAGTGTCTAATATATGTGTGGTTGGAGTTCCAGAAGGAAAAGAGTGACAGAAAGCAATGACGGCCAGATGTTCCCCCAGTCTGGAGAAAGACATGAACGTACAGGTTCAAGAAGTTCTGCAAACGAAGCAGGATAAATACAACAAAAATACTCCTAGGAACGTCATGTTCAAACTGCTGCAGGCCACAGCTAAAAAGAAAACACAAAAGCAATCTGAGGAAAACAGAACTTCACATACAGAGGAATAATGATATAATGGTTTGAATTTCTCACGAGAAATTTTAGAGGCCAGAAGACAGTGGAACAATATTCTTAAAGGGATTAAAGAAAATAAACTTGTCCACCCAGAATTGTATTCCTAATGAGCTGTGCTTCCACTATGAAGGCAGATGCATTTTTTTTTTTTTTTTGTCTTTTAGATAAAAGGCATTAAGGCAGTTTGTCACAGAGTGGGTTTGCTGGAAAGACATACTGAGGCCAATTCCAAAGGGTGACAGGGACATGTCAGAGGGAAGGTCGAGTTTTTAGGAAGGAAAGACATCTGGAGGAGTATAGATAAATTTGAAGTCCTTGTTTCTACCTAACTTCTTTAGTGTGTGTGTGTGTGTGTGTGTGTGTGTGTGTGTGTGTGTGATTCCATTTTCGGAAGCTCTGGAACAGACAAATCTGGAGGCGGGGCTGGGAGCCAGCCGGAAGGGCCATGATATCTCTGTGTGATATCAGTGTTTCTTATTTTAGGGCCAAGAGGTGGCTCCATGGTAGAGCGCTTGCCTGGCATGTGTAGGGCCCTGGGTTCCATCTCTATACTGAAAAAACAAGAACAAAACAAACAAGAAAACCAGTTTCTTATTTTGATAGAGACTTTGATAACATGGGTGTTCACATATGTCCAAGTCCAGTAGGTCTTGGGACATCATTTCAGGTCAATTTTACAGGAAAACTGAGACACTGAACTCCAGTTCATAGTGTGCAGACTGAGTTATTAAGGGGAGTGTCTGCAGGTTATATTGAGATGCATAAAGCAGTGAGGTGGGTGAGTGGAGGGGTGGAAACCATCAGTGGTGGAATTAAGGTGTGGGGGGGCAGTTGGCCAAGACCCAACCTTGCTGGAATGGGTCAATATTTTTATAATTAGCACATCGTTGCGGAAGTTCTTAAGTAGTCCTGGTAGCATGTTTAAAATGAAATTTACAGAAATGAATCTTGGTAAACTTTTTTGACCGTCCTCATTGTGGACGCAGGTAAAGGCGCCTTGGGAGGAGGAGGAGATGGGGTCCCTCTTGCGCACTTTTCTTCCCTCGTCTTTTCCTTAAGCATGTACATTTTTCTCTCTTTCTGTGGACAAAATAGCTGAGATTATGTGTGGAGTATAAAGGCGAAGCTGAAGTGTGACTTCTGGTAACTCGCTGGATTATTTACTTCTTAGGTATTGGGGACCCTAAGTACTAAAATTTAAAACAAAAACTGCAGTCTGTATTCACGTTCTCTGAAATCCCAGAGGTCTCATTTCTCTTTATTTATGCCCCTAGTGAAAATATTTTAAAAATCTAAATTTGTATGCACATAAAGTTTTCATTTCTCACACCTCATATCGCGCAGCCTCCTGTCAGGGCCTTTACAAGTGTGTGCGGAATATGAGGCTCCCTGCCGGGCACACGGCCGGTCCCTGGGTCGCCATAAAATATTCCACCTCGTGTTAAAAAGAGAGCATGTAATTAGCAGTGTTCTCATTGTTGAAAATATTCTCATTAATGCATATTCTGATGTAATTTTACTGCATAATTGCTCAGAAGAGGCTCTCCAAGGCTCTGGGGGCGTGGGGGCCCAGGCTGGGGGTAGGTGGCAGACCCTCCTTAACTCTCCTGCCCGCTTCCCTTGAACTGGTGTGCCAGGCCTGGGAGGGTTGGGACAGTTTCTCCTCGACGTCGTCGTCGTCGCAGTATCTCTAGCTCAGGAGGTGACTGGGAATCCTCCCTGTGAACTGGTCCTCCAGCTCTTTTCCTCATGTGACGTTGTTGGCTGCCCTTTGAGATGGTGCCACCGTGTCCTTTCAGGTCAGCTGGGCCATTTTGTAAAAGTGGCCTCTGGAGGGAGGCCCAGAGGTGAAAATCCTCCTGTTTCCAAATTTAGCAAATTCACCAATAACTGGTGGAAGGAGAATGTCGAGGTGCCCTGTTCCTGCACGACCTGGTGTCCACTAGGTAGCCATGATGGCCACTAGTTAGCTGTGACTTCCCGCTGTGACAGGGGAAGATATTTAAGGAGCGGGAAATCACCTGGGGACTGAGGAAGGGACACAGGAGCTAGCAGCCAGAAGCCAGGAGAGTAACTGTTGCTGAGACTGTGACTGTGCCTCGGCCGTCTCTGGCTCCTCGGCATCTCGCTGTGGTCGTGAGGAGCTCAAAGTGTGGAGAGGGAGACAGTCCCGGGAGGTGGGGGGCCCATGTCACACAGATCCTCCAAGGGACAGCTGGGTGTGGGTGCAGCCCGGCGATGGCCAGAGGCAGTACAGGGGTACAGGGCCAGAAACAAAAGCAGCCGGTCTCTCCCAGCAGCCCTTCAGCACTGGTTTCTGTGTCTCCTAAATGGAAAACACTCATGCCTACTGTGCAATTGACTTTAAAATCATGTCAAACACCTTTTCAGATTTCTTTGCAGTTTGAGGGTCTGGGAAGCAGGGTTCACAAGTTTTCTTGTAGAGATAGAGTTCTCCAGGTCCCGTCCCCAGTCTACTCCCGAAGATTCCAAAGCTGCCACCTGGGCTTCCCCAGAGGTCACAGTTCCCCGTTGTTCCTAAAATAGGTGGGAGACCTCTTCTTGCTTTCTGTGTGAGGGGGTTGGATTTGATCCCTCAGGTCATGCCCAGTTTCTGGGGTTTAACCCAGATGTTATAAACACCAGATTAAGGACACTAATCAACTTTAAATGAAGGATTAACAAAATTAGGACATGGTCTTTCAACAAAATTTCTGATTGGGTGGATGATTTAATGGGACTGAGTCTGGTGAAGAGGAGAACTATCAAAGGTAGAATTTCTTTTCTCTGAATATCGTGGAACTTCTTCAGCATGTTTTTTGTTCTCACAGTGCTCTTCTAAAGTCACGGGACGGTGTGAAAACACAGATGCACTGTTCTTGGCTGTCCTTGGAAAGAAACAAGGTTTGTGAGCGAAGGTCTGTTTTCTGGCAGATCATGAGATAGCTAAAAGGAATGTGTCTAAAATTAAACATCTTCTAATGAATTAATTCAGGTCACTTAAAAAAAAAAAGTTGTCGTTTTCCCAATGGAGGATCTGAGACTTGAATCCAGGAGCTGGAGCGCAGACGCAGCCCATGCGGTGTGCACTGTGGGGACCTGCAGGTTTGGAGAGAGGGAGGGCTGCTGCTTGTCTCAGGACTCCCTTGGCCCTCATCCGCCTCCTAGCCAAGCGCAGTGCTGTATCCCGGACTAGAGTGGGTGGGCTCCCTGTGTGAAGGCACTCTGCTGGCCATGCCGTCGTAGCCTGTCAGGGACAAAGTTCTTTGCTTGTGCCCGCCAGTTATTTTGACCCCTTTCCAGAGCACGAGTGGCAGGCAGACAGCCTCTCTTGCTATCCTTTCCTTTTTTTTTTTTCCATTGGAATTTTAATTTTGGTCATCGTTTTCTTTACATTTTGTGGAAGTATTTATTAGGATTACATTAAGATCAAAATAGGAGCTTAGGCTCTGTGTTTCAGAGCACTCTCCTAGCATGCATGAGACACTAGGTATGATCCTCAGCACCACATAAAAATAAAATAAAGGTGTTGTGTTCACCTACAACCAAAAAAATAAACATTAAAAAAATAGGAGCTTAATAAAAAATTTAGAGGAAAAATGGAATCAGCACTCAAAATCATTAAAATCCTACAGATTGTTATCAGCTTTGAATTCTAAAGTCATTCATATGTGAATGTATATTCCTTTCATAAAATCAAAAATTACCACTGGGGTTAAAGTGCACAATCCTGTCTATCTCCTTTACCCCCACCCTCCCCCGCCTCAGTCCTACCTGTGATCACTGTTGGGAGATGGATGTCTTTCCATCTAGTTTTCTGTAAAAGCTGTATGCGCCTGTGTCTTTCTGTACTGGGATAAAACACTAGGTTGCTGTAGCAAGGGACCCAACAACAATTTGTCCTTAAAAAGAGAATGGCATTTCGTTCTGCTTCACCTGACAGTCCAGATAAGCAGTCTTGGTTGTCAGGCTGTTGTGCTCCGTGCAGTCCTTTGGGGACCCAGGCTAACAGTGGTTCTGCGGTCCTTAATGTGTGGCTTCCTAGGTCAGTCTGCTCATGCTATCCTGGCCAGCAGGGAGGACAGTGACTAGAAACAGAGGCCCCAAGACTTCCTTAGACAGGTGAGACTGGAGTGTCACCCTGGACCTGCAAGCACCTGGCCCACCCAGTCTGGCTGGAGGAGGAGGGTGCGGAGACACGTGTCCTGGGGACCTGTCCATCTCCCACATGTCACTCTAGTGCATATCCCACCATGGTGAGAGCACGCTGCTCTTGTCCAGCTCTTCCTTCCTAATGGCTGGTCAGCTCATCTCTACCAATTTGCCCTTAGAAGCAACACTGCCACGCCCTCTGTGGCAGGGCTCACCCTGTGCACCTGTGGTGCTCCTGTCCTGTGGGGACAGGTCACCAGGTTGTGTCTTCAGTGTGGACAGCCCTTGTCCAACTGCCTCCCCAGCTGAGTGAATCCACCAGTTACACCTGGACACTCGGGCTTTGGGACAGCCTCTTCCTCAGCAAGCAAGGGTCTGTGGACTGATTTTTTTACGTTTTAATTGAGACAATAAGGCAGGGTAACTATTCCCCTATTCCCCACTCCCTCCAAAACGGAAAATGAGCACTAGTATAATAGCCTTTCTCTAAAAGACAAATTATTGTTGGGTCCCTTGCTACAGAGAAATTTTTTATTATTGAATAGATTCATTGGATTTTTTTTAAAAAAAACTACTTAAGCTCTCGGCTTTGTTTTACAGCCTGCATTTACTATTAATTTATATCTACTTAGTTCCCCAATTTAGTGTCAATTTAAAATCTGTGGTGAAGAGGATGGTTAAAGACGACACTGAATTATTTAAAGGAAATGAAAGTACCTTTTGATTTAGAACTAACGGCCTCGGAGCAAGATTGCTCTTGAGGAATTTAAGGTAGAAAGAATGTGATCCTTTGCCACGGATTTGCTCAGTCAGGAAAATCGTCCTCTAAATTAGGGAGGCTCCACCCTTCAGGCCAGAGGGGAGACTCCTGCTGATGCTGCGGCTCTTCTATTGGAGCTTGCAGAGATCTGGCGTCCTGTAGACCCTTTCTTCAGTGCATTGTGTGAAGGGTGATCACAGCCAACACAGCTATTTCTGCAGTTACAAGACAGTGTCATGTTATGTGTGCATGGTTTGATATGTTTCTTTCCTAGTGTGTATCCTCTTTTTAGCTCTGAATCCCATGTTTGAAAAAATAATTCCTCCAAGTCTCAGGTTATCAATGTAATTTTTAGCATTTTTGCCCTTCCCCCAGCCCCTATCCAGAAATGCATTATTACTTTGCCCTACCAACCAAACTAATTTCGTCCAGATTGAAAGGTTATAAAATTTATACAATTCAGACTCACAAAAGTAAGACAGCACATGTGAATTCAGGAAGCTGTTAGTTACGAAGCTCTTTTCCCTTCTGGAAGGAAAGTAGTTTTAAGCTTCATTGAATGGATCTATGAAAAAGGTTGAGTATTATTTTACAATAATTTTAGACTTTCATGACTGGAAATTAAATACAGCAGTTTTAAAGGTATATTTTACTTGAACTTTTACAAGCTCAGGCCATGTTTTTATTAAAAAATCGGACTCAGCACCTTATACGGAGTACAATACCAGATGTCAGACATAAGAGGGATGGCTGGGGCCACCTGCTTACTGTGTATTAAAAACTTGTGTGGTAGCTGATGTCATATAAAGTGTGTATGATAGGGAATAATTTTGAGTTATTAGACCATATCAGAATAGTAAGGGTCACTGGCATGGAATGTTCAGGGTTTCTATTGCATTTTACTATTTGTTTGGAAAAACCAGAGCCGGAATGATGACCTTCTGCTTAGAAGAGAGAGAGAAAAAAAGCAACAAAAAATGAGCCCAAAGACTGAAGAGGTTCTGTGAGTGCATTTAGGGAGGGTGGGAGCTGGGAACGAGTCAGCATTTAGTCCTGTGAGGGGTGAGCCATGCAAGCTATAGAGCTTTATTCTAGTTGCTAAACTTCTGTTCTTTCTATCTTGTTTTCTCACATCATCCATCTGTTTCTCTTTCCTGTTCCCCTCCCCTTTCTCCCATCCATAGGAGTGAACCCTGGGTTTCAGAGTCTAGCCAGCATGGTAGACCAGGAGTCTGCAGGCTTGCTCTGGAGCGGGGTCTGTAAGCTGGGGCACAAGCTAGAGTGCATGTGTGGGGAGCCGCGCACTTGTCAGACTTTCAGCCTACGTATGGACTTTTTCCTGAAATCTGTCTGCCTGAGCAAATGCCCAGGGTCGGGGCATCAGCTGACTTTATTCTCCACCTGCTACCATGCCCCTTCCTGAGTGCCCTTTCCCACCCGTTCACGATCTTGTTCGTCTAGTTCTTGTCTGAGATGGAGCAGCCTCCAGAGAGCAGACAAAGGGATGGTGTGACCCTTAGTGTGGAAAGGCAAGCCATGCTGGGTGGCAGCTCCTCTGGCTCTCAGGTAGTTTTCAATTCTTTTGATGAAATTGAAGGCAGATCTAACTAAGCTTTCATCCGACAGATCATTAAAAGAGACGTTTTGATGATAGGTAAGGTGTGATTTTTGGCAAACATGTTGGAAGGAGTTTAAAGAAACGAGTGACATTTCTGTAGTAAAATGCCTTCTGTTGTATTTAGGTTGTGCACACGGTTCTCAGTGTTTACGTCTATTAAAATGCAAAGTGGGAATAGAGTTGATGTTGACGGATGTCTGTCTCATTCTAGCAACAGGTAATATTCATCCTTGGCTGCAATTTATAAAGTCCCATTCTTCTTCTTAAGAACATATTTCCAATGGATTTCAAGTTTTGTAATGTTTTTATTAACCTTGGAAATATTTATATTTCAAGCAAATCTCTACTATGAATAGTCAATCCACAATAAGAATATTTAACACTTAGAACTTACTGGCACAGGAAATAAAACAACTTAAAATGTCAAGATTTTTACACACATTTAGAATAACGTAGACAAGTAAAAAGAGGGAGGTTAAGACTTTCAAGCAGAGTTAAGATGGAATTGTGGGGTGAAGTGGAATTTTCTTGAAGGAGAAAAAGAGAAAGTAAATTTCTGACCAAAGAAGGAGTTTGTTTATGAACTTTAAAAGTACATGGTGATGGGCTGGGGTTACAGCTCAGTTGGTAGAGTGTTTGCCTCGCATGCACAAAGCCTGGGTTCAATCCCCAGCACCATAAACAAACAAACAAACAAATAAATGTAGATGGTGAGGGCTGGGGTTGTGGCTCAGTGGTAGAGCACTTGCCTAGCACATGCAAGGCCCTGGGTTTGATCCTCAGCACCACACAAAAATAAATAAAGGTATTGTGTCCAACTACAACTAAAAAAAATAATAATAAATATTAAAAAAAGTAGATGGTGGGTTAGGGTTGTGGCTCAGTGGTAGAGTGCATGTGTGAGGCACTGGGTTCAATTCTCAGCACCACATATAAATTAACTTAAAAAAAATAAAAGGTCCACTGACAACTAAAAAATATTTTTTAAAAAGTAGATAGTGAGTAGTGCATTTCCATGGTACTTCTTTCTCTTCCTTTGAATACAATTAAAAGAACAATGTAGGGTCTTGATTTTTCAAATAACGTAACACCAAGAAAACAAATAACCCAATCAATAAATGGGCAAAGGAACTTCACAGAAGAAGAAATACAGTTGATCAACAAATATATGAAAAAATGTTTCATATCTATAGCAATTAGAGAAATGCTAATCAAAACTACTCTAAGATTTTATCTCACTCCAGTCAGAATGGCAATTATCAAGAATGTAAGCAACAATAAATGTTGGTGAGGATGTGAGAAAAAAGGCACACTCATACATTGCTGGTGGGACTGCAAATTGGTGCAACCACTATGGAAAGCAGTATGGAGGTTCCTCAGAAAATTGGGAATGGAACCACCATTTGACCCAGCAATGCTACTCTTGATTTATACCTAAAGGACTTAAAATCAGCATATTACAGTGACACAGCCACAACAATGTTTATAATAGCACCACTCACAATAGCTAAACTATGGAATCAACCTGGGTGGCCTTCAACAGATGAATGGATAAAGAAAATGTGGTGTATATATACAATTAATATTACTCATCCTAAAGAAGAATGAAATGGTGGCATTTGCAGGTAAATGGATGGAGCTGGAGACTATCATGCTAAGTGAAATAAATCAATCCCAAAAACCAAAGGCTGAATGTTTTCTCTGATACGTGGATGCTAATTCACAATAAGGGGCAGGGGCTAGGGAAGAATAGCGTTACTTTGGATTAGGTAGAAGGGAGTGAAGGGACGGGAGGGGATATGGGGGTAGGAAGGAGAGTAGAATGAATCAGACATTATCACCCTATGTGCATATATGACTAACTGGCCAGTGTGATTCTACATCATGTACAGCCAGAAGAATGAGAAATTATACTTCATGTATGTGTGACATGTCAAAATGCATTCTACTGTCAGGTGTAACTAATTAGAACAAATGAAATCAGTAAAAAAAAAAGAACAATGTAATAATTTAAAATGTTTATATCTACCCTACCCACCAGAAATTCTATTCTATGCAACCATTTTTAGATTGGAAAAAAAATGTACCTGTCAATTAAAACTATGAAAGGCTTCCCTAGTTTTCCACAGTTCTTCTAGGAGGTCTGCAAGCCAAAGATTTGAAGACCACTGCTGTGGGGCACATGGGGTCTGTGGCATTTCTCAGCCCTCTTGTAGGGGTTGAGAGGGACTGTTGGGTCTTTAGTAACACACCTTTCCCATGAAGAAATGATGTAAAGAGAATATTGAATAATCTTAGGTTGCTTTATGATAATTTTCAGGTTTCATAACTATAGCGATGAGAATCAATCTGTATGATATTTGGTGACAGTAGAGTGAGCTCTTTAAATGCATAGCTGATCATGCCCTTCCTATCTCAAAGACTCATAGGCCTTGCCAGGTGCTGTGATGCTTGCATGCCTATAATCCCAGAGACTCAGGAGGCTGAGGCAGGAAGATTGTAAGTTTGAGGCCAGTCTCAGCAACTTAGGCCCTAAGTAACTTAACGAGACCCCTGTTTCAAAACAAAAAAATAGAAAGGGCTGGCAATGTGACAGTGAAAAAATGCCCCTGGGTTCAATCCCCAGCACAAAACAAAACAACCCTCAGGCCTTATCTTTCCTAGTCTACACAGTCTCAACCCTTTAGTGTGTCAGGAAGACTGACCAGCACCTGGACCTGACATTTCTTTCTAACCTTGAATCTGTGGTGACCCTTAATCTTTTTGTTTGAATTTTATTTACCACCCATTTCCTGAAACTGAGTCTTCAAATATGTTGCTCCCCCACCAAATTGCCAGCCCCCTTCCCTCTGATTCATTCCCACTGGACAGCTGTTGGTCATGTCTGCTCTGGAGACCTTGATCTAGGTGCATCTCCTTCCTGAGAGCTTTACGACGCTCCTCCTGTGCTGCTTCTCTGGGCCTCACGTCCTGCGCTTGCTTGCTCTTTCGTGATTCCTAAGGATGGTGCACCAGAAGGCAGCGCTAGTGCTGTACTTGTCCTGCGTTGGGCCTGGGAGAATCCTCTGTGCTCGTATAATGTGCCCTGAAGGTACATTTTTGGCTGATGGGACTTGAGTTGGTGGCGATTAGAATGACCAGCGTGTCAGTGGGGTGTGGCGTGGCCTGGTGGAAGCGCTCATGGTCAGACGTGTGAGTGTGCACGGAGAGTTCTTCTGTCCACTTCTGCTCTGTATCAGGTGAGGTTTGTGCTTGGGAGCTTGGTCTTTAGTGTGTCCATCTTAGGAGGTGGTGGGACCTGAAGGGGTGGGCTCTCATAGAGCTTGTGGCTGGCTCTTCCTCTGAACCCCCCTGGCGCCATCTTGCCACGTGGTCTTTCCTTTCCATGCTCCTTCTGAGCTGAGCAGAAGCTAGCAACCTGCCCTCGAGCCCTCCAGAACTAGGAGCCAAATAAACCCCCTTTTAAACTAAAGTGCCCAGCTTCACGTATGATCAACTAATACCCTTCCAAGGCTAAAAGCTGGGACGCCGGTCCCCGCCTGGCTCCCTGGCCACCTGTGAGCCGGCACGGTCGCCCAGGCCCTGGCTGGTCAGAGGCTGCAGGACAGACAAGCAGACCACCTCATGGAGGGCGAGAGGACAGATGCTGAGCCCTTCAGAACTGGTAGGTCAGAATGTGACATTGGAAAGGTGGTTTTTAAAGAATCTTAGTAAATTTTGTGAGGGAAAATATCTGTTAATAAGCACATGAAAAGACATTATTAAGTGTTGTGAGGACGTGGAGAAATTGAAACTCTTCATGTCTACCGTTGGGACAAATAGAAAACAGTGCAGTCACTTTGGAAAACAGTCCAGTGGTGCTTCAGATGGTTAAGCATAAAGTTAGCCATGTAATCTAGCAGTTCTACTCCTAGATGTCTACCCAAGAGAACAGAAGACAGATGTCCACATAAAAAACTTGAACATAGATATTTATAGCATAAGTGATCACAGCAGCCCCAAATGTCCCATCAGTGGATGAATGGCTACATGAGATGTGGTCTGTCCTCCAGTGGAATATTATTCAACCATAAAAATGACAAAGGTACTGACACATGCCAGGTTAGGGATGAACCTTAAAAACATTATGCTAAGTGAAAGAAGCCACACACAAAAGGTCACATGTTGTATGATTCCATTTATATAAAATGCCCAGAATAGACTAATTTAATGAGATAGGAAGTAAATTAGTGGTTGCCATGGAATTAGTTGGGGAGCTAATGTGAGAGAAATTTCTTTTTGGGGGTGACAAATCCATTTTGGATTAGATGGTGTTGGAGGTTATATGATTTGGTGAATATACTAAGACCACTGAATCTTGCACTATAAAAGTGAGATCATGATACTTTAATTATATCTGAATCAAAGTGTCATTTAAAGATGGCAGGTGGCAGAGACATTCTGAAGCTTGTGTCAGGAGTGGGGAGGCACCCTTTAAGAAATGTTTCTTGAAACAGCTCGAGGAATTTCGTGGAGTCGTGGTTCAGGTGAATGGTCTGGACAGAGTGGGGGGTGCCTGGTGCAGGGAGAGGCGGCCTCCATTTGGGATGTGGAACAGTGCCTCACTGCAGGGAGGTGTCTGTGCTCCTTGAGGATGGAGAGACTCTCATTCCTCTGTCATATTCTGCTCCCAGCCCTGAGCTCAGAGCCTGGTCACATTCCATAAATGTCTGTTGAAATAAAATGGAGTAATTTTTCTGTCAACATAGCCACCATTGGGAGAGGTGAAAAATTGAGAAAATGAACAGAATGTGTTTAACTTATTTTCACACTCATTTTATTGAAGCTCTCTGTAAAAATAAACCCAGGTAGACAGTAATTGATTGAGTGATAATTTCTAAGTAGCAAAGTGTTAAAGTAGATAAGTGCCTCCTACTGTGGAGAAATTGCCTGGTCCAAGCCTGAACTGCTGAGGTGTTTATTTTTACACTGGGAAGCATTTATCACCCTCAACGTGTTTCCAGCCATCTGCCACACCACATGGGCCACCTCCAAACTGGACACGGTTTACAAAGTGCAGCAGTCCCCGTACCAGGTAAATTTCTAAGAGATATAACGTTTCCCTTTTTATTTGTTGCTTTTTCTTCAGGCTCTCCTCCTTCTAAAATAAAACTACAGTTGTGATTTGGCTTAGTTTATTTGACTTACACAAAATTAATATATAGTATTTCTCCCAATCAAAGATTAAAATTTGAATACCTCCATATAAAATTTGGACTTGGTCCTTATTAATAAAGCAGCAGCTTTCCCTGCTTGTGGGTCTGACTAGTCGTCCCCCACTTCATTAATTCAAGCTCTGCTTTAAGTGGCCAGTTTGGGGAATTAGCATGGCTTCCTGAAAGGTGTGGCCACATGGGCGTGGCTTCCCAGAAGGCGTGGATTTCCCAGAGGGCGTGGCTTCCTGAGGGCGTGGCTTCCCGGGGGCGTGGCTTCAGAGACCCATCCTCCTGTCTTGAGTCCTGTACTTACTAGCTGGATGACTTTGAGGAGATTGTATGACTTCTCCTTATTTCCTCATTAAAAACAGCACCAGGAACAACAAGGTCTATATGGAGAGAATAAGGATGAAACCAAATACAGTAACAGAGCAATTACTCTGACCCCTCTCCCTGGCAGATAACACGTCATGGAATTTGGGTGGGTGCTCACGCTCTGTCCAGGTGATTCTGACACGGAATCTGTCCTATAGTAGGCTCCTGGAGCAGGCGTCCTGGAGGGAAACATTGTAGGGCAGGGCCCAGGGCCAGCCCTGTCCTCAGGTAGCCGCCAGCCTCCAGAGAGTAACTGAGGGTTGCTAGATGCCTTCTTTCCCTGTCCTGTCTCTGGGCCTGAACACTGGCTTGAGCAGAGTGGCTGCTGGAGGGCGTCTCCCAGTTGTGCTTGGAAAAGGTAGTCTGGGGATGCCCAGCTGGACACCACTTCCATTTCTTGTTTGAAATCTTTACAGTGTCGGCCAGTTTGGATTAAACTCAGAAGGCCAAAGGCTAATCTCTGCCCTTGGATGCTCTTTAGCCAGAAGACCAACCCTGCCAAAGGCAGTTGATAAGATGGGTTGTTCCACCGAGAAGCCACTGCTCTATGCAGCAAGATCCCAGCTGGGCTGAGACACAGTTGAGAAAAGATGAAGAGCCTCATCTCCTGCTTCTTGGCATTCAGCAAAGGAAGACTGTAGTTGTATGTGCTGCTTCCTTTGTGGACCCGTGGGCGTCTCTGGGCTTGGCGGAGGGAGGCAGAGCTGTGGGTGCGGGACAGATGCCAGATGGTAGGTCCTCCAGCTCAGAAACCTGCAAAAGGCCAGGGAGTTTCCGGGAAAGCCAAGTCAAATAAGGGAGGGTGCCCGGACAAAAGAGTAGAGTTCTAGCCAAACAGTGGTGACTCCAGCCCATCAGGAGAGGGGTAATCTCTACATGACAAAACAAGGGAGAAGCTGCCTGGCAGGTGACAGCCTGCTGCAGGTACTCGGCACCAGGGAGAGGAAGACATGGAGCAGGTCTGAGCACAGGCCTGCTCTGGAGATGGGTGTCATCAACCTTGTGTGCTGGGCTTCCCTTTGTGCAAGGCTGTCACCCTGCACATCTGCATGGCCTGCTGTCTCCCTGGAGGTCTTTCTCAGTGTCCCCAGGACAGGGCAGGCTCCCTGCAACCTGAGGACAGCAGCACTGCCTAACCTCAGGCACCCTTGTCCGCCTTTCTTCATGACCTCCTCCGTCCTTGACAAGTCGTGCTGTTTACTGTCCTCCCTAAAGCTAACTGCAGCCCTGCTCACTGCTGTGCACTGGAGCTTGCACGAGGCAGGACTCAGACTCAGCAAATATTTGCTGAGTGGATGCATTGAGAAACACTGTCACTGCTGTTTTGACCACCCCACCCCCCCAATCCCGTTTCCAACCTTTATTTTGCCAGTACCTCTTAGAAACAAGCTTTAATGGTTAGGGAGAGACCCTGAGATTGTATTTCAAGTAATGCTTAGCCAGTCGCTACTTTTGAAATTATCTGTGGGGGAGATATAATAAAAAGAAGTCCAGATGGATTAAGATATAAATATAGGATTGTGGGTAAGAGTAGTTCAGTGATAGAGCCACTTGTCTACCATGCAAACACCCTGAGTTAATCCCGTGCACCACCAACGAGCAAAAACAAGCAAAACCAAAACCAAAATCTGCCCCCCAACAAAAATCAAACCCAAAAAACTAAATATGAGAACATGAAAGAGGAGAGAAGACAATAAAGTAGATTTTAGGCAGGCTGTTATTGAAATAAAGCTTCTTTTTTTTTTTTTCTTAAAGAGAGAGTGAGAGAGGGGAGAGAGAGAGAGAGAGAGAGAGAGAATTTTTAATATTTATTTTTTAGTTCTCGGTGGACACAACATCTTTGTTGGTATGTGGTGCTGAGGATCGAACCTGGGCCGCGCGCACGCCAGGTGAGCGCGCTACCGCTTGAGCCACATCCCCAGCCCGAAATAAAGCTTCTTAAGTGTAAGAGAAATGAAAGAGATTTTTACAAAAACTTCTAATGACTTTAAATATGAAAAAGTTTTGAATTTAGTACAGTAGTCCTCCCTTATTGGTGTAAGATTTGTTCCAAGACCCCCAGTTGATGCCTAAAATTGTGTATAGTGCTGGATCCTATAAATACTATGTTTTTCCTATGCATACATACCTGTCATAAAATTTAACTTACACATTTTAAGCACAAAAGAGGTAAATAGCAATAATTAAAAATATAACAATCATACTGATATACTGTAATAAAAGTTATGTAAATGTGGTCTTTTAAAATATTTTTGCACTAAAGATCTTAGCAACCTTAATATTCTGGGTTTTTTTTCCTATTATGTAAAGAACTTTCATCTTTTCATTTAAAGGAGGAATTTCATAGCTTCTCTTTGGCCTATCCAAATCGTCAGCATTGCTGCTCTTACCCTTTGATACATTAAGTAGAATCAGGGTTATTTGAACACAGTGCTGCTGATACTGTCACAGTTGATTTGACAATGAGATGACTGCTAAGTGACTAAACAGGTAGGTAGTATATACAGTGTGGAT